>NC_133493.1:2628708-2698652 GCF_025370935.1 Choristoneura fumiferana
CCTACTCGTGATGGGTGTCGCCATGTGGTTATTATCCGCACGTTAATCTCGGGAGACTGGAGCGTGTGACGTCTACTGCTCCGTGGGAATCCGTTAGCGTGGAGGTTCAGAAGAGCATACCGTTTTCGTGGTGAACTGATTAAAGAGTTTTAAATAACCTAATCACCCCTATAAAATAATGCTAATAATGTTTTGCTAATATCATATAATGAAAGACAAACGTATATAGTTTTTTTCGCTCTTATAGATTTTAGGTTGGTCACCCGGTAATACATGCATGTAGTCATTAGTACTAGCTTACATCAATTTCAGGGATTACCTAAGCTTTTTAATATTTTGTCTTTTGTATGGTATTTTAGGGATGAATTTCCTTTTCAAAATTAAAAAAAAGGCCTTTCCAAAGGCGCATTTCTTGTATTGAATTTGGATTATGTGCTGCGGCTGATAACCTTTTTTTTCCATAACCGTACTAATTATACATTTTCTTACGTACCTAATTCAGACTAACAGCTTGTTCTAACAACGTGTGATACCAAAATCTGTTCCTTTTTTGTGTTTATTTTTATTATATAATTTTTGGTTAATTTTTTATAACAATTTGTTTATTTTTTGTGTTTTTTATAGTTATTTGTGTTTTTTCTTTCAAAATGCGGCTGTTAAATTTTTAAATAAAAAGTGTTTTACTGCAAAATTCTACGTTTTTGATTTATGTCAGCTTGCTTAGGGTTCACGAGCACCTTATGAGCTCGTGGACGTTTAAGTAATGCTGCAGTAGGTATTAGGTATCTTTCTGTACTTACCCGTTTTCACGCAATAAATGAATTATTATTATTATTATTACGCCGGGGGTTAAAAAACAACAAGGTTATTTACCGAAACAAAACCAAAGCCGATAGTGCTGAGCGCAACACAACTCGGCGTAATGTTGCGGCTGTTTATACGAAACTTTGCAACAACCCAAACAGATCTCGGAAATTTGTGTTAGCTTAAGTTCTAATGGAGAGTTTAATCTTATCTTCAATGTTTAACTAGAGGGGCCTGTTGCATGAACTATGGGCGCTTCTTTCACGATATGTTTTTCATCATCATCATCATCATCATCATCATAGTAGCCGTAGGACGTCCACTGCTGCACATAGGCCTACCCCATAAACCTCCAGTTGCTTCGGTTAGAAGTAGGGGCCCGTTCCGCGTGACGTGACGCCGTGCGGCACGTTTTTACACGGCATGACATTACGTAGAAGTCGTAGAACTCTAACCACGGTAGTACTATATAGTACTATTATAACACTATTATAGTACTATTATAGCACTATTATAGTACTATTATAGCACTATTATAGTACGGTATAGTAGTACTATTAGTAATTACGGTAGTAAAATAGTACTAATAAGTTATTTTATGCTCTAACTATAATTGTCAATTTTTTTTAAAAAATCTGATTATTTAAATAATAATTTTTTTTTGGGACACTAAGGCTGTTTCACCACCCATTGATTAATTTTATTTGACGGATAAATGTGACGGCTCCATCTATTCCTACAAAACAAACAGAGACGGCATATAAAATTAATCAATGGAACAGGGGGATACTATTGATTACATCAACCAGTCGAAATATGTACATCATCATCAGCCGGAAGACGTCCACTGCTGAACAAAGGCCGCCCCCTTAGAACGCCACAAAGAACGACAACTTGCCACTTGCATTCACCGGTTTCCCGCAACTCTTATAGGTATTTAGAGGAATTCAAATTATAGATTTCAAACTCATTTCCAACTTTCTAGTGTGTATTTACGACAAATTAAATAATTGTTTTTTTTTAATTATTTTTTTTCTCCGAAATTACAAAGTTTGCGCATTTCTTTTTCAATGAGAAATATAGCTCAAAACATAAACAATACGTGCTAAAAAAAACCGGCCAAGAGCGTGTCAGACACGCCCAAAATGAGGTTCCGTGGCCATTACGAAAAAATTAAGTAACATTTTTCTAAGGATTTCGTAATTTGTACGGAATATTACAAGTTTAGGTATATTTTATTCCTTAGGCTGCTATTTACACTTAAACTACTAAATAATTCTCAAGAAAACTTATCCGTTACAGTTTTCCTTATAAGTTTATGCTTACTACCATCCTGAATTTTTGCAAATTTTTCCATCCACCGGTTTAGATTTAAGATGGGGGGGGGGACGCAGGCATGCCAAATAATGTACACTTACCTAAAAAATACTAAATATAGAATCTTCTTCAAAAAGCGTTCATGCAATCGGCCCAGAGATAAGTAATCGAGATACGCTCGGATCGCAATCCCAAATAGAACGATTTCTAGCTAGATAAAACTAATCCATAGTTAGTACACATTGTATTTGAAAATTAGAAAATATTTTATAAATTTTCAATTAACATTTTTCAAATTTTACACGTGTATTTCCTAGGTACTATAGCCCAGCAAGCTCGTGCGGGACCGTCCCTAGGAATGAGACGCGGTGGCGGGGGTGAGGTAGCATGTCACGATTACACGCGTAGATAAATTTGCCGAAGATATATCTAAAGATAATTGGTAACTATTTAGAGACCTAGAAGTGAGAGCACTAAATAAGTGCTGAGTTTAAAGTTTCTTTATCAAGAGAAGGAAATAAAGACGGTTAAAACTCGTGTTACGTCATAATAGTGTTCCAGTGTGTAGTTTTTCGTTGTATGAAGTTTTCCGCGAAATTATCTTACTCATTTCTTTTTCGGGGTGATGATTTTTTGTGGTGATTGAAATTAGGGTCTTAAAAATTTTTTTTGCAACGCATATTTGCATGGATATTTCAAGCATTCATACAGAACATATTGGAATAGAATGAAAGCCGTGGTGGCCTAGGTGGTTTGACCTATCGCCTCTCAAGCAGAGGGTCGTGGGTTCAAACCCCGGCTCGCACCTCCGAGTTTTTCGAAATTTATGTGCTTATTAAATTTACCACGAGCTTTGCGGTGAAGAAAAACATCGTAAGGAAACCTGCACAAACCTGCGAAGCATTTCGATGGTGCATGTGAAGTTCCCAATCCGCACTGGGCCGCGTGGAACTATCGCCAAGGCCTCTTGTTCTGAGAGGAGGTCTGTGGCCAGCAGTGAGACGTATATAGGCTAGGATGGATGCAGAATATACACATATATATTTTTCACTTGTCATGCTCGTAAAGTTTATGTTTATGCTGAATCTAGGCGACATGAAATGACTTGTTATGCTCTTGTGCATTAAGTAAAATCTTCGTCTGAGACCAAGGCAATCAGGTGTAAACAGCCACAAACAAAGAAGTTTCTACATATTTTTTAAATATTTTTTATTTATTTAAACTAAAAATAAATGAAATCAATCAAAATTGATCAATAAAACTATTTTTTTTTAATAAGGTATAACAGTAATGCGTGAACAATAAAAGGTATATAGTGAATGAACAATTGTCTCCATTGTTGCTATTTCATTTCCTCGCCATCGAAGTGAAAAGCAGTGTTAAACTGGAACATTAAACCTATTTTCCCCTCGACGTGTCTATCCACCCTCGCCGTATCGGCTCTGGTAGCTGTATGAACGTCTCAGGTAAAATGACTCCTTTTATGCTCTCGTTGTGCAATCTACTATTTTGCTGCATGTAACCTGCTCTATAATAATGATAATGAATTATTGTCCCTGTTAGACAATAGATCTGTAGCCTAACAGTCAGCCATTGTACATTGGGACCTTTAAAATTCTGACATATAAACCAAATTTATCCCAAACTCTATTCTATGCGGCCGCCAATTTTTACAACACATCGAACTTTTAGCCAATATGTTCGGCAACGGCTATATATTTTTGTAGCGGCGCTCTAACATATATTATATCACCAAGGCCCAAATAAAACAAACTTTACGTTAAAATAAAAACGTACGTTTGTTAAAACAGTTTTTATTCTGTAATTTGTTTGTGTGCTGCCAACCGAAGCGACTGGAGGTATAGGGGGGAGGCATATGTCCAACAGTGGACGTCCTACGGCTGAGATGATGATGATGAATGTTTGACATGATGATGATGATGATGAAACTTTGAATTGCCTATAATTTACCAATGATTATTATGTGCTTGTCAATTGTCATGGCTGAGTTCCATTAGTTTTTTTTACAGAATAGAGGACAAACGAGCAAAGGGATTGCCTGCAGGTAAGCGATTACCGTCGCCCATGGACATCTGCAACACCAGAAGAGTCACAAGTGCGTTGCCGGCCTTTTAGGTAGGAGTACGCTCTTTTCATGAAGGCTTGAAGGTCATATCGGTCCGGGAATACGCAGGCGACAGTTCATTCTAGTGTTGCTGTGCGAGACGGGAAATATCTGGAAAAATGCACAGTAGAGGGCTGCCAACCATCTAAATGGTGAGGATGGAAGTGTTGTCGCGTAGGGCGGTGGCGGAATGATGCGGCAGGGCGATCTTGACGGTGAAGGAAAATATCGTGAAACCTGTTCAAACCTGAAAATACACAAATGTGACGCTCAAATACGTAATAAACGACCTAGACTCGAAAACAAAAATTCGCAAATCTCTGCCAAGATTGGGAACGCTGCGTTTTTCTGTAGACAAATAGTCTGCCCTTCCCTCCCCGTAACATCGCACAGTTTTTACAGCTCTTCACACTCTTTTACGACCAGCAGTTGGGCTATAAATTCAAAACGACCAGTTCAATTTGAGCTCCCTTAACTCCCTTCTGAAACCAGATGTCTTTCGACAAATGGTGGAAGCAGGCCCTTTACTAGGAAGTGCAAAATTCGAACTTTCTTGCCGTCCCGCTGAAGTTAATATTAATACGAGGGTGAGAGGGACGGTACGATACGAATTTCGATTTTCGAATTTCGTAATAGCTCTCCAGGAATGACGGGTCTATGTTAATTGGTTGGGTGATGTGATT
Source organism: Choristoneura fumiferana (assembly GCF_025370935.1). Taxonomy (NCBI): domain Eukaryota; kingdom Metazoa; phylum Arthropoda; class Insecta; order Lepidoptera; family Tortricidae; genus Choristoneura; species Choristoneura fumiferana. The sequence continues at coordinate 2,633,638 of NC_133493.1, forward strand.
GAAAAGCAATATCAAGCTGGTGCTGATAAGCGATAGATTAGATAGAGCTTTTTGGTTAAAGATCGGTTTTCAATTAGTAAATGGGCTGCGTGGTTGATGGAATGGGAGGTATTGTTTGATGCTTGATGAATGATGTGTGTTGATTTATTTGTAGATAGTAATTATAATTTCTATCCATGTTTGCGTGGTGCATGTTGGTAATTATGCGCGTATGTTTTACAATTTTTTAATTTGTTTCTTCTCTTAGATCCTTTATTAAATTAGCTTATTCTGTAATTTATGGCTCTTGTTCTCCGAAAAAAAAATTGTGCATCCAAAACTTATATGTCTTTAATTCATTCAAAAGCATAAACGTTTTTTAAAGTAACTTACAAATGAGATACTTGTTTCGTTTGTATTTTTACAAGCTTTCATATAACTTGCGGTATTCATTTATATGTAAGTTAAATGCAAGTTGAAATTAAATCAAATTGAAAAAAATATATTATATTTTTCAAGTAAAGGCGTGACTAAAATAGGGATTAATTTTTATACTGGGTGCCTATTTTTTATATAAAGCCTATATCGTACCCCACTGCTGGCTGCTGCTGGCTGCTGGACAAAGGCCTCCTCTCTTGACCTCCACTACTTGCGGTCTGACGCTACCTCAGGCCGATCCTTGTATTATAGGTACCTATACAAAGTGGTAATTAAATAACTGAAAACCTAAAGATAAGTTTGTTCAGAATCGAGAGAAGAATTAATTACAATATACATAGGTAGGTAGGTGGTATAGGGAACACGGACAGGAAAACGTAGTGTAGGGCGTCCTGAGGCACGGTGGACGGACGACCGAGAGTCACTGGCAGCGGATGGATGCGAGGGGCTGGAGACAAGAGTGTTGTGGCGCGCCATGGAGCAGGTAAGTCCAGCAGTGGACTGCTGTAGGCTGATGATGATGATGATAGGTACTACAAAGTTGATTGTGCTTTTTTTTAATCCTTTATTGCTGTGCCAGTCTATAACTTATGAATACAGCAGAGGCCACTTAAATATTAGCGAGTTTGCATACTATTTAAATAATTTTTTCTCAAAAATGTCCGTAAAAAGTTGTCATTATTCTTTACATATCAGAAGGAGAAGTGCATAGTTTATGGTCAGCGAAAAATTAAAAAGTTAAAAAGATTGCAGGCGCGCTAGCTCGACAATAATGAATTGGCGCACCTGCAATCAAGTCACATTTTGTTTTAGCTAAAAAGCCCATGGAAATGTTGGCACAAGTCGTATTACAGCCAAGTCTAATGACCGGTATCAGATATTTTGTTGGAACTCCGGACTTTTCTATTGGGTCTGAAATAGCTTGTGGTGTTTTTGGGAAAAATACACCTGCAGTTTATTTTTGAAAAAAAGGCGGGAAAGCATAAGAAAATTATTGGAATACATTAATTTATAATATATTTTGAGAAAACGTTCTATTCTATTTTAGAATTATTCACCATTTTTTGAGAAAAGCTTTAATATTAGTCTCGGCTGGAATAGCAATTGCTGGCTTTCGTATTAGTTAAACGGACTCGCAAGCTCGTCCGTTTAATACTCATACTCAGCCACAATTGCCTACTTCCAGGCCACGACAATAGATTACTATAATAGGTACTGTCCGTTTTTCCGTCAGTTTCATTTTCTTTTAAAAACAGTGAAGCGCCACTGAGTGTAAGTAGATACAATTACTGATCTTAGCAAAAACATACGAATATTTTCTAAACATAATATTAAATAAATACTTTAACTTAAAATAAGAAAAGACTGTTCGGGTATCTGAGTTTTTTAGTTATTTAATTAACACCTTGTATAGATGAACCCACAGACTAGGTTTTACTGAATAGAATTTAAATGCACAAAGGTATAGATTTTCTCAGTTGAGTTATCAGTTGAATTTATAAAGTCCACGCTGAATTTATGATTGCGGCGTCGCACTCATTTTGTGCACTGAATGTAGCGAGTCCACTAATGGTGTGGCTTTGTGATGACGCGGTAGCGATTTTACACGCCTTTAAAAAAAACTTTTTTTTAACCTTGCTTTGGCCGCAAAATAACGCAGAGTTGAATTTTGCGCTCAGCATTAACGTCTTTTTCATCACACTTGCTCGTAGACAGTGTCGTAATATGCAGACTACCTTGGTTGCAACCCCCCAAATAAAACCCTCGACCTTAACGTGCTTGTCATGAAACCCGTGGTCGGTAAATGAGTCATTGCCTGTACTAATTTTCATGTCATGAAGCCCAAGGTCGGTAAATGAGTTTGTTACTGCCAAGAGCGCAATCAGCGGTATCGGCAATTTTTGAAAAAATATTAGTTTTTCTTTTACAAATATACAATTTTACTCGAAAATGTGATGAAAAACATTGTATGTCGCACGGGCGGTAATAGAATTACGAACATCGACTCATTAAAGCCCTCAGTCTTCGACTTCGGTTCGTAATTCCTTATTTACCGCCCTTAAGACACAATGTACTATTGTTTTTTTTCAGTAAATTAAAGGTAAATTTATACAATGTGTGGCCCAGAACCGGGGATAATATTAAAAACAGCGGCTCTATAGATCATCGGTAATTGGATCATCATGGTCCCACTTAATTAAAAACACAACTTAACTTTTGTTTTTTTCTAACAAGCTTAATCGTAAATTCAATGTACGCCATCCTAGAACCCAACTGACGTCGCCTGTCACGCTACAAATCAAACATTTTGCTTTACATTGCTTCTTCGAATAAACTTTAAAGTGTAATAAAAATTAAAAAAACGAATTATTTTTAAAAGTCCCTGAAGTAACGTTGTTGAGTTTGACGAGTACGATCTACGTTTTAACTATTTGCCCGTGTTCGTACCTCGATGTCCGTAGGCTGGTACTGCACCACACTTCACTTACACTATAACTATCACTATTTATATATTATTAATTACTACACTGCACTGATTGTTTTTTGAACTGATGAAGGCTCGCGACGCACTCCTTCTCAGTGAATTAAAACGGAATGTCATTAGCTAGTTTATTTTAGGGACAGCGCCATCTAGCGGCAGTATTGGTACTAATTCTCAACAGCCCGTGTTATAGGCCACACACGGCAGAAAGTGCCACGAGACTTTGTTGACACAGTCTTACAAGGACAACAATTTACATAATTGAAGTGCTTCATATTGTGTACGCCAGGAATGGCTGAATAGCGGAATAAGTATATATTATAAGACCTTGATGTTAACCCGTTCAAAGCAAATCAATATATTTGAATTTAAATTTGAATTTGAGAGTTGAAGTGAATGATTACACACACAGCTATAACATGTCATGTAATGACAGCAGCAGGGCTACTACGAAACTCGAAACTCGAAGTTCGTGACGTGCGGTCCCTCTGACACTTATACTATTTAATACGAGAGCGAGAGGGACGGTACGATACGAACTTCGAGTTTCGAGTTTCGTAGCAGCCTTGCTAGATTTTGACATTTACTCATTCATTTTCATTTCATCCATATATGTGTATGTGTGTGTGTGTGTGTAATATTTCACTTCAACTCTCGTGACTTTATCTATACCTTGTTGTTTTTTAACCTCGGACGCAAAAAATAGGAGTGTTATTAGTTTATGGCGCCAATGTGTCCTCGAAATGTTTCTAAGCTGTTTGATAATAATCGGTCCAGTTGTTTTTGCAATCTGAAATGATAATTTCGGGGGAATTACAACTTTTTTAAGTTGGTTAGATTTTTTGCTAACCTTGCGTATTTGTTCTACACGCACATTGTTATAAAGCTGTTTTAAGATTAATTTGGAATATTTCAGAAAATGGTTGAATTAGCATAACAAAAACCAATATGAGGAAAAAGTCACACATGGTTAATAAAACTACAAAAAAAAAATAGCATAACGTTAATTTCCCTATTTTAAAAATGCATAACAGAGTCCAAAAGCTAATGGTGCCAAAGGAAGACCAGCGCTGTCCTTTCTGGATAGTATTATGCTGATTTGGGATCATTTCGTGACCATACTGTTTTTTTTTTACTTCGCGCCATGAAACGTCACCAATAAATGTATTTTTTCTTTTCATTCAAATAACATGTGCAACTATTTCATTATTTTTATAGTATGACTACACCTTTATTCTTTTACATGTAGGTATTCAAGTGTATTTTTTTATTCTTCTGATGTTTCCATGACACTATTTTTAATCTTAATCGCTACATTTTTTGTGTTTTTAGAAGACCACAAAGTCCAAAGTCAAAATATCTTTATTCAATTTAGGCTGAAACAAGCACTTATGAATGTCAAAAAAAATCTACCAACGGATCGGAAAAACCTCTGCTGAGAAGATTTCGACAAGAAACTCAACGAGGTATATTTTTTTTAAACAGATTTACAATATTATTAAATGATATCTAATACATCACAAGTACCTACTAGTTATACATCTTAAAGTTATGCGTGATAAAATTATGCGTTTTCATATTAGGACAACTAAAATGTTGTGCTTAAGGGAGACCCTAGCCGTTTAAAAGGCACCCGTTATATCTTTAACACCCTCTCCGCTGCTTTAGACCGCTTAATTTGAGTAGAATGCCACAATAGCTGCGTTAAACGGACCGCACCGCAACGCTAAACACTGTTAGAAACTTTTTGTGCGACATCGCTAATAGAATTTTTTGTATTTTGTCTTTTTTAGGGTTCTGTATAGTAAATAAACATTTTGTGTTTATATTAAATATCATGACCCGGATAACTCACGTCTTAAATCGAGTTTAGCTCGACATGTTCCGGGCTAATCCGTAGCCCTTCGTCTTCGGAGCAACGCGACTCAGCGGCTGCTGCAACACGCGCACTGCGCGCCGCCGCTCTGCTCGCGCGACTACCCGACGAAACTGACACCGGCACACAACTACCCGCGTTTACTTATTTATTTTGTGTTTACTTGGAATTTGCTTTGTTTTTAATTTTTTGTACGTAGAGTCACCTCCCTAGTGCAGGCAAAAGTGTAGCATAGATTTTTGTAAAACATATTTTGTTATCTTGTGCTGCTAATTATTTAATATATCATTATTATTATTATTACTTTTCGAAATTCCCACGGGATAGGGAATAAATGGGATTTATATTTTCACTTCCAAATGACAATACAAAATATCCATAGGACTAAAACTACTATTAAATTAAAATAACTAAAACTAAAACTTTAATTAAAAAACCGCCATTTTTAACCCCCGACGCAAAAAGAGGGGTGTTATAAGTTTGACCGCTATGTGTGTCTGTCTGTGGCACCGTAGCGCTTAAACGGGTGGACCGATTTGAATGCGGTTTTTTATTTTATTTGAAAGCAGGTTTTCTAGCGATGGTTCTTAGACATGTTTTATCAAAATCAGTTTAGCCGTTTCAAGATCATCAGCTCTTTTGTTCGCTGCGGTAGGAATCTAAGACGCATAACGGGTATTTACTTTACTTCCAAACATATTTGGGATCTAAAATTTGAAACACCCATATATGCTTTATAACTATGCAAGATTATGGAATTCTCGGCCTGATGCTGCAGCCAGGATATGCAGAACACTAGTAGGTAAACTCTTGATAAAACCATAGCAGATATATCGTGTTTGGATTCGTTTCGATCAGTATTTGATTCTACATACAATGCAATGATGGCAACAGAATGAGTTGATGCTGCAGCCAGGATATCCAGCACACTAGTACACTCTATAAAAAATAATAGCACATATGTCGTGTTTGGATTCGTTTTGATCAGTATTTGATTCTACATACAATACAATGGTGGCAACACGATGAGCTGATGCTGCAGCCAGGATATCCAACACACTAGTACACTTTAAAAAAAATATACTTATCAAAGTTTAAAAAACATGAAATAAAAACTTAAATTAAAAATTTAAAAAACCCCCGACAAAAAAAGCCAGCAAAAAATAAAAATAAAAACGCCCGAAAAAAAACGCCGCTAAAGAAGACAATTAAAAAGTAAAAAATAATTATGCACTACCTAGCTGTTGCCCGCGACTTCATCTGCGAAGAATTCGTTTATCCCTATCCCGCGGGACTATGCTGATTTCCAGCAAAATTAGCCTAAGTTAATTTAGTATAAGTATCCAGTAAGTAATATTTTTTTATCTAAGCGTCGTGGGTGTCGGGGGACCGCTAAGGTGAATACTTTAAAAAATACAACATATGTACTTTAGTTTCCTGTTAACCTGTTGTGTGTGTAAATTTCATCAAAAATACCTACAGCCCGTAAAAAGATAGAATTAAAAAATATTTTTTTAACAAATCCTCTTATTTTTATGTGTTCCCCATCCGAACTCGACTCGACCTTGGCATCTTTTTTAAATCAGAAACAATTGAAAGTTAATTTGGTTCCGGGCGATTGTTTTTCGTCCCCGCCGGCCACTGTTTGTGGGTTACGTTTGTTTTGTGAAGTGGCTATGTGTTACATTTGCATATGTTTTACATATCTATTAGGATTATGTTGTGACGTAAAAGGCTTCATAATCATAATACCATAATAGAACGCCTTGTAGTGTATAGAGTAAGTAGGTATATGACATAACATTTAAATAAAGTATCATATTCAAATATCAGATTAATAATAGGACACCATACCATATACGGAGGAATGTCTACCATATAAGGGATAACCTGAGATTGTCATTCGACCACCAGACAGAGACGACCACATAATATGACTAAATATGTTATACCTGTATATAGTCATACAACTGGATTATTAAACAGAGTTAACCCAACCATCGTGTGTTTCTGTTCACCCGTTCTCCTCCAATATCACAGCCTGCTACACGCTTTATTTGTTACAAGCTTCAATTTAAATATGAATCTGCAGCTTGTTTATAATCTCCGATGCAAAAAGTGGGGTAAAAGTGAGTTGGGGTGGGGACCATTTCGGGCACATAGAAATAAGTTTTTTTTTTAATTATTTTCATTTATTTTATTTCTTTGTATTTTGTATTCTCATTTTATTTTATTTCACTTTTTTATGTTTTTGTTCTGTATCTATTATTTATATGTGTGTGTCCCGAATAAATCTTTTCATTTTCATTTTATTTATTTATGTAATACCTGTCACCTTTAAGCGAGCAATTCTTGCAAATATATTTCTGGGTTCTCCAACGATTTAGATGAAATTTGGTATGCAGGGTTTTCCGGGATAAAAAATCGATCTAGTTTGATCTTATTTCTGGGATAACGCTTATCACCGAGTTATATCACCCAGGTACCTACTTTTATTTATTTCTCATTACGAAGGTTTCTTCGCAGGTTTGTGCAGGTTTCCTCACGATGTTTTCCTTCACCGCAAAGCTCGTGGTAAATTTCAAATGTAATTCCGCACATGAATTTCGAAAAACTCAGAGGTGCGAGCCGGGGTTTGAACCCACGACCCTCTGTTTGAGAGGCGATAGGTCAAACCACTAGGCCACCACGGCTTCAAGAAATTCAATGGTGCGTGTGAAGTTCCCAATCCGCACTGGGCCCGCGTGGGAACTATGGCCCAAGCTCTCTTGTTCTGAGAGGAGGCCTGTGCCCAGCAGTGGGACGTATATAGGCTGGGATGATGATGATGACGAAGGTTTCATATACAATTGCTTAGTACTATCTAAATCTACTTGCCAAACTGATATAACAGATTATTGTTATTTTGCCGCCAATGTCTGTCTCTCTATCTGTTCATCGAAACAAAAAATATGACGATACAGCCCGTTAAATTGCTTAGTGATGTCACGCCGCGCTACACTTGTTAGCACGGCGTGACGTCACAGGCCCCCTTCCGAACTTTGAAGCGCCCATCTTTATAATTTATTGTTAACCCCCGACGCAAAAAGAGGGGTGTTATAGGTTTGACCGCTATGTGTGTATGTCTGTCTGTGGCACCGTAGCTCTTAAACAGGTAGGCCGATTTGAATATCGAAATACAAACTGAGACATGGATGCACAGAAAAACCAGAAAAAGAGACCAGCGCTGGGAATCGAAACCAGGTCCTCAGCAATCCGTGCTGCGTGCTATAACCCTACACCACCGCTGGACAGGAATTTAGACACGAATTTTTCCTATGCATACATATCTCAGGTTGCTTATTTCTACTACGCTACTTATGCAGCAGCACTAGCGAATCTATGTTTTCGCTCTCATCAAGAGACGTCACATTCTATCGGAACCAACCGCTCACCCAGACAAGAGATGTCGCTACTAAGCAATCAAATTATGATTGGTTATTTGGAGTCTTTTGTATTTTATTTCAACTCCAAATTTGTTACTTTTACGGGTATCCCGTGAAACCATATCGAAAATACAAACTGAGACATGGATGCACAGAAAAACCAGAAAAAGAGACCAGCGCTGGGAATCGAACCCAGGTCTCAGCAATCCGTGCTGCGTGCTATAACCCCTACACCACCGCTGGACAGGAATTTAGACACGAATTTTCCTATGCATACATATCTCAGGTTGCTTATTTCTACTACGCTACTTATGCAGCAGCACTAGCGACATCTATGTTTTCGCTCTCATCGAGAGACGTCACATTCTATCGGAACCAACCGCTCACCCAGACAAGAGATGTCGCTACTAAGCAATCAAATTATGATTGGTTATTTGGAGTCTTTTGTATTTTTATTTCAACTCCAAATTTGTTACTTTACGGTATCCCGTGAAACCATATCGAAAATACAAACTGAGACATGGATGCACAGAAAAACCAGAAAAAGAGACCAGCGCTGGGAATCGAACCCAGGTCCTCAGCAATATGTCTGCGTGCTATAACCCCTACACCACCGCTGGACAGGAATTTAGACACGAATTTTTCCTATGATACATATCTCAGGTTGCTTATTTCTACTACGCTACTTATGCAGCAGCACTAGCGACATCTATGTTTCGCTCTCATCGAGAGACGTCACATTCTATCGGAACCAACCGCTCACCCAGACAAGAGATGTCGCTACTAAGCAATCAAATTATGATTGGTTATTTGGAGTCTTTTTGTATTTTTTATTTCAACTCCAATTTGTTACTTTTACGGGTAAACCGTGAAACCATATCGAAAATACAAACTGAGACATGGATGCACAGAAAAACCAGAAAAAGAGACCAGCGCTGGGAATCGAACCCAGGTCCTCAGCAATCCGTGCTGCGTGCTATAACCCCTACACCACCGCTGGACAGGAATTTAGACACGAATTTTTCCTATGCATACATATCTCAGGTTGCTTATTTCTACTACGCTACTTATGCAGCAGCACTAGCGACATCTATGTTTTCGCTCTCATCGAGAGACGTCACATTCTATCGGAACCAACCGCTCACCCAGACAAGAGATGTCGCTACTAAGCAATCAAATTATGATTGGTTATTTGGAGTCTTTTTGTATTTTTATTTCAACTCCAAATTGTTACTTTTACGGGTATCCCGTGAAACCATATCGAAAATACAAACTGATAAATAAAATAACAAATGTAAAACATATGTAAAAGTAACAAATTTGGAGTTGAAATAAAAAATACAAAAGACTCCAAATAACAATCACGATTTGAATATGATTTTTTTATTTGAAAGCAGGGTTTCTAGCGATGGTTCTTAGACATGTTTCATCAAAATCGGTACAGCCGTTTTTGTGATATTGAACTTTGAAGTGACACAGTCGGGGTTTTCCAACTTTTTGTTAGTTAGGTTTGTCGTTTTTTGATTTACAAAATTTTCTCTATTAAATTATAAAATAAATGCGAAAGTTTTTAAGTCTGTTTGTTTGTTACCTCTTCACGTCTAAACCCCTGAACCGATTTAGATGAAAATCGGTATACAGATGATAAAATATGAGTCCCGAAGAAGGACATAGGATAGTTTCATCCGGGAAAACTGCATAGTTCCTGCGGGATAGCAATAAACGAATTCTGCGCGGACGGAGTCGTGGGCAACAGCGAGGAGAATGATTTTTACCCAGGATACTAAGCAATTGCAGGCAACCGATGGATGCAAGTGAGCTAAACTTTGTTTAACAGTTGTAAATGATGGATGCAGGCGCTGGATTTATTGAGGGCGAAAGTAAAAGAAATGAGTCGAGATAGTGATGTGCTTAGGGGCAGGTACATGTGCGCGTCAGTCGGCTGTTAGAGGGCAACTGAATCAAGGCAGCAAGGTGACACACACACATACATGTTCCCGCGCACACACGTTTATTTTACGTACAAACAGAGGCAAACAAACAGGTAAGTACCTTCATTTTTTCTCAACTATTATGTATATAAACTACCCTAATTTAATTTCGAGGTTTTTTTTTTTAGTTTTCAGGTGCAGCGCTGCGCGTCGTCTACAACAGTGGACGTTTTCCGGCTGATAACGATAATGCGTACAATGACGCGATGAAAACCTATGAGCTAAATTTTAAAGCCATGTTACGTTGATGACATGTCAGTCAGTCGGTTTCTTTTTAAAATGTACCCGAACAAAATACGAGACAGAATCGCATGGGAGCCGGAATCAGGCCGACCTCGATACATAATGTATGAGTATAATAATGTATGTAACACTAGTCCCACATACACACGTGGGGCTTCAGTTAGGTACAACTGTTGTAACTTGACGAGGTACAATAATATTACTGAAGCTGAAGGCAAATGTGGATAGTAAATATCTGGTAATTGTAGCAGGAGGATACAGACTAATGTGTATGCTACGGGCAGCCTCATTCCTACAAAAAAATAACTCACACTTAGCCGGTTTTTAAAAATGGATCACGATTCATTGACAGACGGACAACAAAGTGATCTCATCAGGGTTCCTGTTCCAATTTGAAGAAGACACTAAAACAATCAAAATCATACTTTAACTTTTTTATTTATCCTAACATAAACTGCGTCCTAAAAATGTCAATGACCTTCAAATATAAATCGTTACTCGAAGTTATCAAACTGTTACAACTTCAAAACTAAAATCTGTAAAAACTTTCCAATGTCAATAAAAGCTATCCATTTTAAGAGAATCCGAACTATAATTGTTATTATAATAGTCGTTCTAAAACTAAGAGTTGTTGAAAAGTCCAATATCTTTTCATTTTTAACCAACTTACAAAAGTTGAAATTACCAACATTGTCATTTCAAAGTTCAGTATCTCAAAAATGGCTGAAACAATTTTTCCAGGTGACATAAAATGACTTTTTATGATCTAGTGCATAAAGTAAAATCTTCGTTTAAGACCAAGGTAATCAGGTGTCAACAGCCACAAACAATAGTAGATTGTACAACAAGAGCATAAAACGAGCCATTTTACCCAAGACGTTCATATAGACACGTCGAGGGGGAAATGGGTTGAATGCTGGTAATTTGGAGTACATATGTCTTGTCAAAGCCGCTATTTAGTTTTGTCGTTAAATTACAAAAATAAATATTTATAGGGGGGGGGACTCACTCCATACACGTAACAGAAATTGAAAAAAATTTTTTTAACTCGCATCAACGTGTGGCACATAGTTCGACAGCTCTTTTGAAAAGATAGTAAGGTTTCTCAAAAACTTTTTTGATTAAGTGAAGATTTCCGGAAATTATCGCTCCCAAAGTAGCAAAAATTGTGCCCCCCGCCCCCCTATCTTGTAAACCGTTTGTCCAAAAAAAACTTTCAACGAAAATTGGTTTCAACATGATCGGATATATCGTTTTTTAGTTATTGCCGAAAAAACTGCGCTTCTCAACAAAAGGAAGTGCTGTTATAGATTTTAAGACTGTAGTAAGTGTTTTAATTGTGTTATAACGCACATAATATTACTTGATTTTTTTCGTAATGACTACGGAACCCTATTTCGATTGAGATCAAACTCAAACTATCTGTATATCGAATTTCATCTAAATCGGTTCTGTGTACAAACTTTCGCATTTATTATATAAGTGGGATTTTCATCATAAGTATTTTAATAATTATTTTAGGTACTCCGAGTCCGAGTTAATTAATTGGCTAAGTAAAGTTTTTTGAAGAGGTGCATCCTAAATTGCTTCGAAATGCACACGGTAAATGTCGAATGTACAGTTGAATTTCGAGACAGAACAGATAATAATCGTATTTCATCACGTTTCACTTCACCGAAAAGCACATAGTAGAAATTTTATACGTAGAACATGGCGTTCGTAGAATTGACTCTAACAGAAAATGATCTGCCTCGGCCTCAAGCGGCTGTACTTCTATCTGAATCAAATTTCCTGTGATTGTTGTGAAAAGAGCTTTCCTGGTATTGAATCGAGCTCGCAGTAGCTTTTGTGCAAGCTTACGATGTGCAACTAGTTCTCAGAGGACTCTAGAGTGTATCCTATATTGATAGAGAAGAGATAGCGTAGTTTAGCCTAGAAGTTTTTTATTTGGAAATTGAATTGCAAGGGCCAAAGACCTTCCTTGCTTTCGTTAACCTGTTTTTAACCGACGAAAAAACACGGAGGAGGTTTTTATTTTTATGTATTTTTTATGTATGACCACGCATTACTTTTTACAGAGTAGTCCGATGTATTTATCTATCTATATAAGTAGTTTATCCGTTGCCTAGTATCCATAGTACAAGCTTTGCTTAGTTTGGGACTAGGTCAATTGGTGTCAAGTGTCCCATGATATTTATTTTATTTTCTTTATTTACTTATACTTATATTTACGATTTACTTACTTATATTTTTAAATACATATTAAGCATCCAAGACCTGAGAACAAACATTCGTATTATTCAAGCCCTCTTGTTCTGAGAGGAGGCCTGTGCCAGCAGGGACGTATATAGGCTGGATGATGATGATTATTCATACAAATATCTGCCCCGGCCGGGAATCGAACCCGGGACCTCAAGCTTCGCAGTCAGGTTCTCTCACCACTTGGCCACGTCGTCAAAATGAAGAAGACGAATTATATCTTGTCTCGTTGGCTTTGCTTTATTTCAAAATACTCCAAAAGTCAAACAAAACAGGCATCTAAATCATGCTAAGCCTCGCCCAACCAAACAATCGCATGCAAAATTTGAAAGCTTCACAGAACTTAATACATCCCGAATACAAATATTGGGCCGTTCTCAAACTGTGTGCATAGCTCTCGACCAGTGTAATGTAATGGCCAGCCTTAACTGCACTGTAGCTTTGGCAGGACTGGCATTAGATGGACTGAAGACATCGTGAGAGTTGCGGGCAACCGGTGATTGCAAGAGGCGAGTTGTCGTTCATTGTGGTGTTCTAAGTCAAAGTCAAAATATCTTTATTCAATTGAGGCTACACAAGCATTTATGAATGTCAAAAAAAATCTACCACCGGTTCTGAAAAACTTCTGTTGAGAAGAATCCGGCAAGAAACTAAACGAGGTATATTTTTTTAACAGATTTACAATATTATTAAATGATATCTATACATCACAAGTATTTAACACAACTTTATTTTTAACACAGTAGGTTCGCTATTTGAAGGGATCGCTAATGCGGACCGGAATTATTTCCAAATATCCCTGTCCATGATAATAATCGTTCAAGGGAATCCATGATTTATTGTATTGTAACCTATAAAACTGAATTTACTATTATTTTGAGTATTGTTTTGCAGGTGGTAGGACCTTGTGCAAGGTCCGCCCGGATTGCTACCACCATCTTGCTCGCCGTGAAGCAGCAGTGCTTGCATTGTTGTGTTTCGGCGTGGAGAGTAAGACAGCCGGTGAAATTACTGGCACGTGAGGTATCCCATCTTAGGCCTCTAGGTTGGCAACGCGTCTGCAATACCCCTGGTGTTGTAGATGTTTATGGGCGGTGGTGATCTCTTACCATCAGGAGACCCACTTGCTCGTTTGCCATCCAGTCGTATAAAAAAAAAAAAAAAATAGTATACTCGTATTGTCAAATTGCTTTCTATTTCTCCAACTGAAAACTTTCACAGCCCATTCCATCACCAAGGATCACGAAATCTAGAATGTCTTGAACAAGTAAACGTAACATTTATAACTGCTCGTGCTGAGGGAATGCAAAAGCCAGCGATAGCTAGTGAGAAATGTGCCACTTCTCGGTTTATTCTGTTAAACTGCGCCTTTCGCGACGAAAAATACACTTGCGTACAAAATAACTTGTGTTTGTGAAAAAGTTTATTTATTTTATTGTATATTTTTTTTGTTACTCAATACAATATTGTCAACTTAATTACAGACGCAGTGGGTAATGGTTTCAATAGTATTTTACTGAATATAAATCGTATTAACGTGCTGTATCTATTAGTTTTAGTGCAATCGCAACGCCGGATTAATTTTTCATAAGAAAGTTCCAGATGAATGAATATGATAATATCACTCATTTGATATTATTATAAAAATTTATTAGCATTAGCCGTGGTGGCCTAGTGGTTTGACCTATCGCCTCTCAAGCAGAGGGTCGTGGTTCAAACCCGCTCGTACCTCTGAGTTTTTCGAAATTCATGTGCGAATTACATTTGAAATCCACGAGCTATGCGGTGAAGGAAACATCGTGAGGAAACCTGCACAAACCTGCGAGCAATTCAATGGTGTGTGTGAAGTTCCCAATCCGCACTGGGCCCGCGTGGGAACTATGGCCCACCCTCTGTTCTGAGAGGAGGCCTGTGCCCAGCAGTGGGACGTATATAGGCTGGGATCCAGATGAATGAATATGATAATATCACTCATTTGATATTATTATAAAAATTGATTGCCCCTTCGGATGCGATCATATTCCGATTGAAATCCGAGTTTTCCCCATGGAACACCATTACGCACTATACATATATGTCCGTATCACATTTTTTACATTAAAAAAATAAAGGTCTTGATGAACGTGGCAAGAACGTGGCAATTTTTTAATTAATTAAGGAAAGTATTTTAACGCACATCAATAAAAGTTCTTTTTTTAATCCTCAAAAATATCCAAATTCACATTAAAATTACTGATTGCACAGCAAAATGCTTCACTCAAAATATTACGTAGTAAACCGCAACTTATCTTTACCGCTATTTATCTTAAAGTAAAGCATTTTTATTATTGCACAGCTAATATAATGAATAACGCACAACATACTTTGTAACTCTTTTTAGGGTTCCGGAGCCAAAATGGCAAAAACGGAACCCTTATAGTTTCGTCAAGTCCGTCTGTCTGTCTGTCCGTCCGTATGTCACAGGCATTTATTCGAAAACTACAAGATGTATATCAATGAAATTTGGCGTACAGATGTCTTGTCAAAGCCGATATTTAGTTTTGTAGTTAAATTACAAAAATAAATATTTATAGGGGGGCACTCCATACACCTAACAGAAGTTGAAAAAAAATCCCATTAATTAATATTATCTTAGAAAGGTAATAACTATAAACCGCAATTAAAAAGTCTGAAAAAACATTCACACGTACAATTATACTGGATAATATTTTGCCATCGTGTTTTGTCGGGAAAGTACGTATTTATCTTGGTATCTCAACAAGCTTACTAAACTATACTGAAGCTTATTCAGAAAACAAGATACGAACTTTTCCGACAAAATACGATGGAAAACTTGGGTATAGTCAAAACCTACTGAAATAAATAAAATAAAATAATATCATGGGACACTTGACACCAATTGACCTAGTTCCAAACTAAACAAAGCTTGTACTATGGCTACTAGGCAACGGATAAACATACTTCTATAGATAAATACATACTTAAATACATATTAAACATCCAAGACACAAGAAAAAACATTCGTATTATTCATACAAATATCTGCCCCGGCCGGGAATCGAACCCGGGACTTCAAGCTTCGTAGTCAGGTTTTCTAACCACTCGGCCATCCGGCCAAGAAGATTTATTTCTGAAGAATTTAAAGACAACTTTGTATATTCAACGAGTCTGTAGTCTTTAAAGTCTAAGGTCTTCGTATTACATACTTGTTAGTCTGCAGCGTACCCCTTAAACCATAAACATAGTAGTAAAACTATTTTACTTAGTAACCACGCAAAATGCCAAAATCTTCATAATAACAAAACTGCTCGATTCTGATATTTCCCTTAAAACGTATTCTTACAAAACTTTTTCAGATTTGCTCATGGAAAAAATCATTAAACATTAGAGCACAGTTAGAATTTTTGGTTTCTCTCATGTTTCATTTGGTAACAGTGTTACAACTATTGTCTAGAAGAAAGAAAATTTGTATCCATTTTAGAAAATCTTTCAATGCAATCGTCTACTTTCTTCTGTCTCAGTATCCTTCTGTGGCGTAAGATGGCGAATATCAAGCGCGTTAGCCACTACGGCTTCCGGTCCTTCGTTCATCTTGCAACTCTAGTGTCATACAGAAATCTGGGTTTTCTGTGCATCTATATTTTCAGTTTATATTTTATATAGGTTTTACGGGATGACCGTAAAAGTAACAAAAAAAATTGGAATTGAAATAAAAAATACAAAAAGATTCCAATTGTACCATTTCATCCTCGCTGAGTCTCATGTCCATTTTGCCTCACTTCATAATGTTATCTGTCTTGTATTGTATTTTTTGTTTGTGATGGTGAATAAAAATTTCTATTATTATTATTCTCTTTATTTATTTTTTATTCTTAGGATTAAGGTTTTTATAATAGTTATAAGAAGTAAAATACAGAAAAGTACATACAAAATAAAAATATTATAAAAACCTAACCTAGTTTGCCGCCGGTAACGGGGCAGGGCCCAAGCTACCGGTGGTCAGGGCCGCAGAGTGAGGAACCTCCGGACGATGCGTGCCGTGTCCAGAAGTACCGCCTTCTGTATCTTATTATTATTATTATTAATGCGTTTATTCCAAAAAACCAATCTTAAAAATCTAAAGGTTGGGAACACTGTTCTTCCCTAACAATTTGCAAGCGTGTCTTCTCGCGTAGATGCGCCGAATAACGTCCTAGCTCGTGTCATAAAAAGCATTTTTTCACTAAACTCATACCGTGGTTATAAAGGAAGGAGATGTAAAATCTGGAACCGGGTCGTAAAAAAAGTTATATCCGCTCCTTTGTATCATAATGTGGTTGTAAATAATGACGTGGCGGCTTTACGATTTTTGAATGTAAATTTTGCAATCGGGAAAATTGGGTAACGGATTTCTTTGCCGATTTAATGGGATGCTTTTAAGGCGTCAAAGATTAATCTTTTTATGCTCTAATGCATAAAAGAAAATCTTCGTCTACGACCAAGGCAATCAGATGTGAACAGCCACAAACAAAGATGTTTTCAATTTTTTTTTTTTTTAATTTATATAAAAGTAATAATGAATTAAATTAATCAAAACAAATCAATGAAATTAAAAAAACATAATTATATTATAGTAATGCATGAACAATAAATGGTAGGTACATAGTAAGTGAACAATTGTTTCCACTGTTGCTATTTCATTTTCTCGCTATCGAAGTGAAAAGCAGAGTGTAAAACTCGAGCATTAAACCCATTTCCCCTCGACGTGTCTATCCACCCTCGCCGTATCGGCTCGGTTGGCTGTATGAACGTCTCGGGTAAAATGGCTCGTTTCATGCTCTTGTTGTACAATCTACTATGTTTTTATGTTCTCTGGATTTTGTTTGTTTGTTTGTTCATACTCTTTATTGTACAAAAAGGAAAAACAAAAAGTTTACCAAAAGGATTTTTTACGAAGAGCGAATACATATTTATATTTTCAGTCAAAATTAACTTAACAACTTGTCCGCCATTGTACTTCCATCAGATGGAGCCCAATGCAGACAAATCTGTGCTTATTTACCCGCTCCCTCCGCTTACATTGGCCGTGAAGTTTTTAACAGATGAGGCTGCGGCTCCACTGAGGCGGAGACGAGCGGAGCCGAGAGGAGACGTGTAGGGATCGACCAATCGACGCGTGAATCATTAAGATATTTTTTAAGGAAACAGGTATCCTAACCCTGCCGTCGCTTTATGTTTTTGAAATAATCATGTATGTAAGGAAGAACATATGTGATTTCCCCACTAACGTCGATAAGCCAAAGGCTATAGAAACACTAGCTAAAAAAAAACTAGTTTGGCTCAGTGACCCAAAATGAGTCTTGGCCTCCGACACGAGAGCTTGCCACTTAACCTGATCCTGCGCAACACGCCAATTGCCGGCTTGAAGCTGTCGCAGATCCGCCTCCAGACAACACAGGGAAGCTTAAAGTTCCATCTTATAGACTGGCTAAAACCAAAAAGTCGTTCCTGGGAAATTGCATACGTTTTATAATACAATTCCAAAATGTATTACCAATGAAACGGATACAAAATTCAAATCTATCGTCAAGACGACATTAATATCTAAGGCGTATTATAAAATTAATGATTATATCATGTACAGAGATATTCGGAACGTTGACGTTCATAAGTGCTCCTTATAGCCTAAATTGAATAAAGATATATTGACGTTGACTTTACACATCAGGCCAACGCTGATCTGTTGGCGACTTCACGGAAGGGGAAAAATATTTACTTACAAAAATTAAGATTAAAATAAAAACGTTGGCGGTCAGCTATAACCAATCATATAGGTAGCAATGTTTCATAATTTCACTGCTTTAATAAACCTGAAAATAGTTTTTTGTAATGGTCTAAGTATATAATGTATGTATGTATATGTACCTATATGCATTGTATAAGTATTGTATGTATGTATTTATATATATCATTTGTATTTATTTGTTTATTCTTGTTTTTTGTTTCTGTGTCCGCCACCTACGATTTTGTTTGACATAATCTAATCTTAAGATCTATGTACCCAAATGGTTGTCTGGAAGAGATCACTTTTAAGCGATAAGACCGCCTATTGTCTACCCTGAATGTATGTCTAATATATAGTTTTTTTGTACTGATTTGTAGTGTGCAATAAAGAATATTTGTATTGTATTGTATTTGTACCTGTATACAAAAAAATATCTCTGATTTTGGAATCCTAATCCCAACTTTTATTTTTTTCATTCAGTAAATGATTGCGATGTATAATTGAAACACTGATGTCTTATAAATGTTAAAAAAAAAACTAAGGCATTATAATATCTTCAATTCTATCCTATTGTGATCCTTTGCCTTTGATGACAGTATGTCTAGATGTGAAATCATTAGGTATGAAGATATGGGCTAGTTTATTAATAAACATACCATTTAGAACCCCACTAACGCATTGCACCAAAATCTAAAGAAAGCAAAAAGATTTTTGAACTAAACTCGAAAATGTAAGCGATTATCGTTAAGTTTTAGTTAGATTAAAATCCGTTTCATTCCACCCGGTTAACCAAATGAGCTGTTAAAGAGAAAAGGTACTTACTGCGATCTAGGGAAATACAGTACGGAATTTGAGAACTCCTGGATTTCCCATATCCTATATATTTTTATGCAAATATAGATATACAGACAATGTATAGCGAAAAGCGAAATTGATTCGGTAGAAAATTAGATTTAGTGATTGTGATTTATTTAAAATTATATCCGTCTCTTTATATAAGTTTCTGTTAAAAAAAAAAACATTTTTAATGCACCCTTTTTTCTGCTGACTGTAATTTTTGTTGGCAGTACTTTCATTGTCATTTAAACTGCATATCCGTACCAAATTTCAAGTCGGTATTATTAACTATTGAGGAGTTGCCTCCGGCGGAGACGATCCTGGCAGGACCAACAAGATGTCACTACCAGATTATTGTATTGTCACCAAATTTACATAAGTATGTCAAATTTCAAATCAATTGGATCGCTGGAAGTGAGTCAAATTTAGCTGCCAAGATCTGAGCCAAACAAATAAGTAAATAAAATAAAAAAAACAGGGCATGCTAGCAAAAAACTTGTAAAAACGCTTTTCTCTATGTAGCTAGCAGGCGCTACTTGAATGTAACGTTACAATGTAGTATGTCTTTCTCTGTCTAATCTTGAATTTCAAACCTCTATAACTCTGTTAGTATATAGTTACGTATGTGAAGGTAGCTTAAAATTATTTTTCTGTTTCATGACACGCATTGGCAAGCTTTGATTTACTTATAAAAAATAAAAAAGTCAAATACCGTATTTCGTGATAGTTAAACTGCAATTAGAAAGAATGTGAACACAATTTTCACGGTATTGCAGTTGTTTTATTTTAAAACGAATATCCACAAGCATTTTTCCATATGCCATAACAAGCACTAATGAACGTCAACAAATATAATTCAAAATATATACCGGGTGTGGCCTGTAATACGTATGAGCAAATAATTAAAACATAGGTCATACTCCTCAAACTGAACAACATTAGTTTAGAGACTTTTAAAAATAATTAGTTTTTTAATTTTTACTACACTTTTAAGTTTATTCGCAGAAGCAATGTAAAGCAAAATGGTTGATGTTTGTAGCGTGTCAGGCGACGTCAGTTGTGTTCTAGGATAGCGTACATTGATAGCATTATTTAATTTGTATGAAAAAAGGAAAATTCGGACTCCTGTATTTTTAAAGTCGCTGAACTAATGTTGTTTAGTTTGACAAGGACGATCTATGTTTTAATTTTTTGCTCGAATTTCAGGCCACACCCGTTATATATTATGAATTATATTAGTTGAGTAAAGATTTGACTTTGACTTTATAAATGCGAAAGCCATTGTTTATTAATTCCAGTAACAAAAAAATTGCATCTCATTCTCATTTTATACTATTTATTTATGAAACAGCTGTAACCGTGAATTATCCCGGAACCCCGTGGGAAATCGGGTCGTAAAGTTTTTCAGCGTACCCGCGGAACCCTAATCAGGGTGGCTGCAGCGATCTAGTTTCATCCAATTTAAATAATTCAGCCGAGATTGAGGCGAGAGCTGTGAAGGAACGAGTGCAGCATTAAGGATACGAGGCTTTGTAAGAGGAAAGAAAGGTTTTAGAGTTTTGTACCGTACCCTATTATTGAGGTTCTGTTTATCCGTCTGTTGCAGGACTGTCTGTAACTGGTACAAAAATTTATATGCAATAGTACCTTATCATTTATCAGACGACCAGATGGCCAAGTGGTTAGAGAACCTGACTACGAAGATAATGAAAAATACGTATGTTTGTTCTCGGGTCTTGGGTGTTTCATATGTATCTATCTACATAATTATATTTATCCGTTGCTTAGTACCCATAACACAAGCTTTAATAAGCTTACTTTAGGACTTGGTCAATTGGTGTGAATTGTCCCGCGATATTTATTTATTTATTTATTATTTATTCTTCTTTTAATGCGATATACAGAGTGTCTCTGACCACGGGGCCTTAAAACCAGGATTTGATTCTACTCGCATAACTGAGCTACTTTTGTTCTGCTACTTTTCAAAAATATGGCCACTGTTAATTTCTTTTTCTTTTTTCATACAAATTAAATGTAATTTCCAATGTATGCGATACAATACTAAATTGACGGCACATTGATGTCATTGAGGTCTTAGAAATGTCAAATAAACGTCAAAAATTATTTCAAGGCCCCCGTACCAAGAGAGCGATCACACCGCCATGACCGACACACTGATTTAACGATTAAACTTTGAGGATTATTAAATGATCTAAATTTAAGTTTTATGAAAATGTTACTATACAAAAATAAAATATTTTTATCTTTTATCTTTTTAACAAAAGTAGCTTAGTTTTGTGGGTAGAGTCGAACCTTGAATTTAAAACCCCATGGTCAGATCAGAGACTCCTGTATACAAAGTTTCGTTGCAATTGTTTCAGTAGTTAAGGCATGTGATCTAATCACACAAACATAACACAAAAAAAAAAGACAAGGATATAGATAAATACTTTAAGAAAATAGCCAGAAGTAAAATTAGCATTTGTATTGCGTTCTAAATTCAAAGGCGTTGTTTTGTCGGAACTGTTCATTGAATTACTCTTAACGATTATTTTGGTTCTTAAGATGGTCTTTAATGATCTGATATCGACTTCAAGATGGGAATCTGATTTTCCAGATGAGTAAAGATAAGTAAGTTAAGTTACTTAAGTTGTTAATGTTCAGGTCATTCGCACAATGTGCTTCGCTTCATATTTACAAATATTATAAATGTGAAAGTTGATTTATTCTAACGGAAAACCAGCGTCGGCTGCAAGGCCGTCATCGCAGCATGCCGAGTTGAGACCATTCTCGTAAAATTTTGCATGCATCTGTTTCCGGTTTTTTCTATGGTGTTACTGAAATTCCGATTGCTTGCGATATTCTCCCTTAGCGTTCAAAGTCCGAGGTCGGCTCAATAGGAGCACCCTTTCTCTCTCTCTCTCTCTCTCTCACACACACACACACACACACAAATTGTTAATGAATCAAACGCATTTGCACTTTTTTTTTGTTTTCTGTGCCGTACTTCTCACGCGGGCCCAGTGCGGATTCAGAACTTCACACACACCATTGAATTCCTTCGCACTACTTAAATGGAAACAAACTTCAGCTAGGTACCAGATTTTGCACATTCTATCATTGTTGATGATGATGATGAATGATTGATTGACAAATGTGCCTCGTATTCCAAATAAAATCCGAGTTTTCCCGATGGATAACCATTAGGAAATACATCCTGTGATGATGATGATGAATGATTGATTGACAAATGTGCCTCGTATTCCAAATAAGATCTGAGTTTTCCCGATGGGTAACCATTAGGAACTGCATCCTGTGATGATGATGATGATGATGATGATGAATGATTGATTGACAAATGTGCCTCGTATTCCAAATAAGATCCGAGTTTTCCCGATGGATAACCATTAGGAAATACATCCTGTGATGATGATGATGAATGATTGATTGACAAATGTGCCTCGTATTCCAAATAAGATCCGAGTTTTCCCGATGGATAACCATTAGGAACTACATCCTGTGATGATGATGATGTGATCCTGTTATCCCTCACTAGAGACATAGGGCTCGTAGAAGAGTTTTTCATTTGGCTCGACCTTGCGCGGCTTCTTCCAGCTCTCCCCAGCCAAGACCAATCGAGCCAGCCTCCTTCTCAACTGATCGCCTCCACGTGGTCCGAGGACGTCCTGCCCGTCTACTACATCCTGTACGTAAACAAATAAGCGTAGTTAAAAGCTTCAAACAAAGCTTACATAAAAAGCTACCCGTCGTTAAAAAGCTGATGACATTATAAAATGGGTAAATCTAGTTTAGCTGCCGCTTTATACTAGATCACAAGTTCTATTGTTTAATCTACAAAACAGCTTAAAGTGTACAGAAAGTTCCCTTTGTTGCATGACAGCTTATAATAACCTAACAAACAAATAACCAACAACATTTGGAAAACCCCCAACTTTTTGACTTCAAAGTTCAATATCTCAAAAATGGCTAAAGAAAACATGTCCAAGAACCATTGCTTAAAAACCTTGCCACAAATAATAAACCGCAATCAAATCGGTCCACCTGCTTAAGAGCTACGGTGCCACAGACAGACACACACACATATACCGGTCAAACTTATAACACCCTCTTTTTGCGTCGGGGGTCAAAAACACAATTGTTTATAGAAATTTTAATAAATATGTGCATAGGCATGTATGTTTAAATTAATTAGTATTAACATAAGCAAAGATTTGGGTTTAGCAGGGAATGATCAAACATACGGAAATCAATACAAAGTTT
Source organism: Choristoneura fumiferana (assembly GCF_025370935.1). Lineage (NCBI taxonomy): Eukaryota > Metazoa > Arthropoda > Insecta > Lepidoptera > Tortricidae > Choristoneura > Choristoneura fumiferana. The sequence goes on from NC_133493.1 coordinate 2,657,213, forward strand.
AAACAAAGTTAGCCAACGAGAATACCAACTGAAACATGGATGCACAGAAAAAAACCCAGAAAAAGAGACCAGCGCTGGGAATCGAACCCAAGTCCTCAGCATTCCGTGCTGCGTGCCATACCCCTGGGGACATCACCACTGGACAGGAGTCTAGACACAATTTTCTCCCATGCACCACACATTACAGCCTGCTTTTTTTCTTAGTCACTTAAGTAGTGACACTAGGCGGCATGAGGCATCTATGTTTCAGCTCTCATCGAGACATCAACATCAACATCGAGACATCAGAGACATCAACATTCTTTCGGAACTAACCGCTCTCCCAGCGGCGAAATTTGTAATTAAAATAAAAAATACAAAAATACTCCAAAATCCAATTTTAAAGTTAGCCAAGTTTATTGCTTGGCATAGAGTAACTGAACTTTTAATATACCTAACGATTAAGAAGACGACACGATGGCAGGGCTCTCACTAGACGGATGAAGAAGTCGTGAGAGCTGCGAGCGGGCAACCGGTGGATGCAAGTAAGGAGTTGTCGTTCATTGTGGCGTTCTAAGGGCCCTTCTAAGGCCTTTGTTCATCAGTGGACGTCTTCCAGCTAATGATGAACAGGAATTTAACTTTTTTTTTATTTCGATTCAAACGATTACATTCATTCATAGATACAATCAGGAAATTATCTTAGGTTACATTTTTGAAGTGGCAGTGGGCGGGGCTCATCGCTCGCAGGACTGATGGCCAATGGGGTCAGAAGGTTCTCGAATGGCGTCCGTGGACCGGGAGACGAGCTGTCGGTAGGCCTCCAACAAGATGGTTAAGATCGCGGGATAGCGGTGGATGCGGAACAAGACCGGTCTGAGTGGAGAGCCTTGGAGAGGCCAGTCCAGCAGTGGATGTCTTTCGGCTGACATGATGATGATGACATTTTAAATCAAAACACAACTCTAGCTGGTCCCGAACAGTGACCAAGCTGTTACGAGTATGAGCTGCGACCGACCATAGTTCGCCTAGGTAAGCCGGCGTGAGAGTTACAACCAATTTACAATGGATAATAAAAAGGCATCTCTTACGGACCCAACAGACGTGCTAAGGGTGTGACAGACTACTAGCGAAAAACGCTGCGGTTATGTCTAAGATTTATGTAAAACTAGACTTTACCCGCGGCTTCGCACGCGTCAACTATATATATATATATATATATATATATATATATATATATATATATATATATATGAGTAAGCGGGTCACCTGATGGGAAACAATCACCGCCGCCCATGGACACCTGACAACACGCGAGATATCACAGGTGCATTGCCGGCCATTCGAGAGACTGATAGGCTCGTTTTTTAAAGATCCCTAAGCTGTAAGCTGTAGTACCACTCCGGAAACACTGTCCCAGGAAACTGGTTCCATATTCTAGGTATCTGGTAGTTGAATGGACATTAAATTGCAGATTTCATCACCGTTGCAAATAAAACACCCGTGCCAAATTTCATACCACTAATAACCTAACCTAACCTAACTGCTGGTATTTCGAGATTTCATCACGATCCTGAAGGAATGTCAGGATAAAAAGTAGCCTATGCATTTTTTCAGATATTCAGCTATCTGCATACCAAATTTCATCCAAATCGGTCCACCCGTTTTAGCGTGAAAGAACAAACAAACTTTCGCGTTTATAATAGTAATAATAGGATGATTATGAGGTTTCTAGTAGCATTTAGGATAACGTAAGCTGAGCCTAGTTGTTTAGACTTGCAAGAAAAATCGTGCAAGTTGCATTACATTGCGGCGCTCGATTGACCACTACAAACTCGTTGGCTTTACGGCCTCGCAATGTAATGCAACTTGCACGATTTTTCTTGCAAGTCTAAACTCGGCTTCAGATTAGTAGATTTAAGAATTCCAGGGTTCCTCGTGATTCCTTCACTATAAATGTCATAGTAAATACAGTTCAAATGTGATTTTGTAGTACTTACCTTTTCATAATAATTTTATTTTTTTAGTTTATTTTGATTGTCGAACTCTTCATCACTTGTCTCTCTCTCTCTCTCTCTCTCTCTCTCTCTCTCTCTCTCTCACACACACACACACTTAGCGTGATAAGTCCCGTTGGTGGTATTTTAACTATGAGTGAGAATCACGAAAGTTTAAAACGTCAGAAAAAATGTTGTGAGCAGACTCTAAGACTTTTTTTTAGGGACTTAAATGTTTTGAAGGCCAATAAAAGTTCAAGCTACGTGAAATAGAAGGATAATGGCCTTTCTTAATTGGATAATTCTTTCTGTATGCACCGGGGCCCTTGTCCACCTAGCTACGCCATGGAGTACTGTCAGATTAAAAATTCATATTCATCCATTAGCATCTAGAGGAAACGTGTTAAAAATACGTTTTATTCATGACTGCGTAATTTATTACTCGACATCAAAGAGGACGCACAGTAAATAACGCCGTGTCCTGTTAAATTCTTTTGGTAAAATATGGTGAATGAATTTAAATTACCAACAACAATACAATACAATACAATACAATAACTCTTTATTGTACACCAACACATAGTAAGCAGTACAGAAAACATAGGTATAGTGTACTAAAAAGGTTATTTTTTTTTATTCGACTGGATGGCAAACGAGCAAGTGGGTCTCCTGATGGTAAGAGATCACCACCGCCCATTAACATCTGCAACACCAGGGGTATTGCAGATGCGTTGCCAACCTAGAGGTATAAGATGGGATACCTCAAGGTATTTCTTCATGGATATCTTGTACGACAGACGAGAGTAAGAGCAAATGTTTGTTAGAGAAATTTTATCCTGAATAATAATCCTATCGATTAGTATAATAAATTAGCGAGTGTGTGTTTTTCTAATTTTAGTTGGTTCGAGTTCCGGGCGAGAAAAGCGAGTGGCGGTGACAGATTGATCACTTTTTTCACGTAACGGGTAGTACAATTTTTTTTAATTAGCGTACAGTTTCGTACATTTTTCGTATTTTTTTTATGTGAGTTTGAATTGCATGCGACACCATGGCACCGCCAGGAAGTATGACACGTTCACCAGTCATATTTCATTTAAATACTTGATAGCTTCCACTAATTTAGACCCATAGTGGCATCTTTTGAGCGGGTCACAGTAACTGTTTTTTTAAAAACGTTTTTCAATGAAAGACTCGTCAAGATTGTTTACCCTTTTTCTAATGCCAATAAAAACGAAGTATAACAGAGCTCTAGATAACTACTAGACTTATTTTCTCCTTTTTAGTTTGTTATTCAAAGTTTATTTACGGGACTTCTTAAATTAATTTCTATTAGCTGTTGCCTGCGACTCCGTCCACGTGGAATTAGTTTATCGCTATCCCGCGGGAACTGCAATTTTCCGAGATAAAAACTATCCCATGTCCTTCCCTGGGACAAACTGTCTGTGTACCTAATTTCATCTAAATCGGTTCAGCGATTTTGACGTGATGAGGTAACAAATAATATTAGTACTGTCATATTTAGTGTAGTTTCTTTTTTATTTATTTGTTTGTATTAGATATTGTTTAGATTTAAGTAAGTTGAAAATTTGTACGCCTTTTAGGTAGATCGCAGAGAACTTTTTCTCATTATATTGTACGACTCAATGTATTTTACCTGTGTATCACAAATAAATAAATAAATAAATAAATAAATAATAAAAAACAAACAGACTTTCAAACTTTCACGTTTAAAATATTAGTGGGAAGTGAGATTTAAAGTTTTTTTACGGCAGTCTGGTTTTTTGTTTAACCTGCCCTGTTTATTTATTTATTTGTTTGGGTCAAATCTTGGAAGCTAAATTTGACCCACCTACAGTAGTCCGATTGACTTGGAATTTGACGTACTTATGTAAATCTAGTGACAATATAATAATCTGGTAGTTACATCTTGGTAGACCGGCCAGGATCGTCTCCGCAGAACGGCACTCCTCAACTGTTAATGGCATCGACTTGAATTTTGGTACGGAAATGTAGCTTGGATGACAATGCAAGTACAGTTGTCAAAAAGTACAATCAGCAAAAGAAGCTTGTATTAAAAATATTAATTTCTTTAATTAATTTTTACATTATTAATGTTGTCAGACGTTAAAAAAACCGTCTCTTTACCATTGAGGACGCCGCTTTCCTATTCCAGGAGCTAAATAACGATTCTATTCAGAAAGCGTTGAATTTATTACGCCAATGAAACGCCGGAGGCCGCACTTAGCTATTTTGTTGTGCAATTGCATAAAATAAATAGAGGAATGGAAGAACAATAAAGGTTATTTCATTCAATGAAAAATAAATGTTTAATGTCGAACAGCTTATTTTCAAAACCACACGCGAAAAGACGTGTTATGTTTGCACCGTAAAAAGTCGTCGTGGCCTAGTGGTTTGACCTATCGCCTCTCAGCCCGCACCTTTGAGTTTTTCGAAATTTATGTGCGAAATTACATTTGGAATTTACCACGAGCTTTACGGTGAAGGAAACATCGTGAGGAAACCTGCATACACCTGTGAAGTAGTTCAATGGTATGTGTGAAGTTCCCGATCCGCACCGGGCCCGCGTGGGAACTACGGCCCAAGCCCTCTCATTCTGAGAGGAGGCCTGTGCCCAGCAGTGGAACGTAAATAGGCTGGGATGATGATGTTTGCACCAATGGCATCGCAGCTCTCAAACGGATGGACTGATTTCGATGCGGTTTATTTTGGTAAACGCGAGTTTCTTTGCTTAATATGTATGAAAAAAAATCGGCTCAGCCTCAGCCGTTTTTGAGATATTTAACCATGAAATGAAATCTCGGGGAAAGAAGGGTGTTATAAGTTAGACCGCTAAATGTGTGTGTGTGTGTGTGTGTGTGTGTGTGTGTTTTGTGAAAAAGCTTGTAAAAATAATAATATTTTTTTAGAAACTTATTTGGTTAACGCCTTGATTGCTCCAATATACCTGTACATCAAGTAACAAAGTTACTTCAACATGAAACTAACAACAATGTCTGTTTCATTGCGCCATAAACGGGCAGGTAGCCGTTGATGGACAGTAAAACTGCTAGCGGAGAAAAATTACTTGATGAGTTGCTAACGTTTATTTACCACAAAATGGGCTCCAACTTGCGGCATTATTAAGTTTGAACTGAAACCCTAAACACTTATTTATTTAATCGTATTTACAATCGGCCTAGCTTCTATTAGCTCGTTGAAGTGGCAATGCGCAGGCCATATAATATAGCATGGAGATCGGATGGACGTTGGGGCTGAAAAGTTCTCCAAATCTAAATCATTTACAAACTCAAACTCAAACTCACAACATTTATTGACAAAAAAACACACTACATCACAACAAAAACACAGTAAAAACATAAATAGGAAAAGAGAGGAAAATAAGAGATATTGTGCTGTAGTGTAATGCCAAAAGGACTCAGCTCAGCATATGTATATATTTATTCAGTAAATAGGCCGCAATGGGCACTTTTACACGTCATTTTTTAAACTACCAGCGTTTTCGGAAAGACCATCATTGCCAAGAAGAATGCGCCGCAAAAAACTTGGCAGAAAGTAATTTTTTCAACATAAAATAATTACAAATAAAATACTTAAAAACTACAGTACATATACAATTAAATAAAAAAAATACAAAAAATAATAATAATACAAAACTAAACACTAACTTTATCTACGTTCAGTGGAAGTGTAGACTACTTCCACCGTCATAAATAAAATAAAATAAAAAATAAAATACAATCCGCCTAGCCATCTATTAGCTCGTTGAAAGCAAGAAAGAAAGAAAGGTTTATTTTGGCTCCAAAAGTACCACCTAAAACTAAGACTAGAACTAGCACTAAAACTATGTTATGTTGTGTGTTGTCGTTGGAGTGGCAATGCGCAGACCATATAATAAAGCACGGAGATCGGATGGACGTTGGGGCTGAAAAGTTCTCGAATGGAGTCCGCGGATCGGCAAGCGCGTAGAACGTCTACCAACGAGATGGACGGGTGACTTGGAAGCCTCGGGCTCAATGTGGATGCAGGCCCCTTCCAACCGAAGCAACTGGAGGTCCAGAGGGAAGCCTATGTCCAACAGCGGACGTCCTGCGGCTGATATGATGATGATGATGATAATTAGCCTGTGCCCAGCAGTGGGACGTACATAACATATGTAGGCTGGGATGATGATGATCATGAAATTGATGACAATGAGCCATGGTAGCCTAGTGGTTGGTCCTACGGGCTTTCAAAATGCGTCGTGAGTTCTAGTTTGTGAAATTTACCACGAGCTTTTCACACACACACACACACAAACATCATGCCTGTATTCCCAAATGGGGTAGGCAGAGCACACGAAACGTTACCGCTTCGGAGCCACTTTTAGCAAGTTCAGTTTTTAAGTTTGACAAAAACGGTACAAATAGTAACAGGTTGCTAGCCTGTCGCCTACGGTATACCTTAACCTATATCCTCAGTCGCCTCTTACGACATCCACGGAAGAAATGGAGAGGTGTTATTCTAACCCGACCCCACACACGAAGACGAGCTTTTCGGTGAAGATAAACACGCTCACCTGCGAAGATTCAAGGAGTTCACATGTGCTCGTGATATAATAAAGACCCGCCCGAGACCTTCCTACACTTACGCATAATAATGATAGTGGTCAATTACATTGCGTGCCCTGTAGTAGCCCTAATAGGACCTCTAAAACAAAGTTTGGCCTTGCCAGCCATATTCGGGCACATAATAAACAACGCCTTTGTAGACACGACTTGGAGGACATCAGTATCATCAATTAAGTATTTAAAAAAACCATGAACTGACGGGTTGCATTAGAGATACTTTAGGAGCTAGCGGAGCGAAGAACTGGAAAAGTACTAATTACGTCATTCATAATTATTAGAAGTATTTATTATTAGGCGCCTTATAGAAACGCAGAGCAATGTTATTTCTCGTTCTAAAAAAAGTTATTGCTCTGAACTTTTTGAACCCTCATCGGCCTATGACCTCTCAATAGTCTAAGTCTTAGACCTCTAAGATCCGAATTAGAGAGGATATGCGCCCATCTGTTTAATGGATGTACAATATTTAAAAATATTTTTATCAATTAAAACAGATGAGAGAAGATCGCTCTTAAACGGATCCTCCAAAAGCAGGGATTGTGCCAAAACCTCTGAGTTTTTCAGTGTGCGAAATTACATTTGAAATTTTCCACGGGCTTCACGGTAAAGGATAACAAAAGCTGTACAAGCCTGCGAAGCAATTAAATTTGGTGTGTGAAGTTGCCAATACGAACTGGTCTGCGTCGCAACTACTGTACAGCTCAATCCCTGTCATTTTGAGAAAAGGCTTGTGCCACAGCTGTTCTTCCTTTATCCTTGCATGCTCTTAAACTATTCATCAATATTCAACAACCAACTGGAACGAGTAGGTATATCTACGTAAATTGAAAATACAAACTGAAATATAGATGCACAGAAAAAACAGAAAAATAAGACCATCACTGGGAATCGAACCCAGGTCCTCGGTAATCCGTACCGCGTGCTATACCGCTACACCACTGATGGTCAACGGTACCGACACGAATTTCCCCTATGCACCTCATATCTCAGCTTGTTTGTTTCTTACTTAGTCACTTAAGCAGTGACGCTAGCGACATCTATGCCGTAGCCCTCATCGAGAAACTTTTTTTCGGCACTCCATTGGAACTAACCGCTCACCCGGACAAGAGATATCGTTACTAAGCAATCAAATTAAGATTGGTTTTTTGGAATCTTTTTAATTTTCGTCCTTACTTTACCAACCGAACCATGTTTAAAACAAAAACAACCCATCAAGCGGAACGATCCATAGAAAATGCGTAAATATTTTCCTTTCCGAAACGTCTCATTGGAAATTTATTAATAATGCTTGTTTAATATTCAAAAATACGGCTGCTTTTAAAATCGAAATACATTTTCACATCAGATTGCGATACGAAGATGAAATTATTAGAGCTGTTAAGTATTATTATTAACCCTCGACGCAAAGAGAGGGGTTTTATTAGTTTGACCGTGTATGTGTCTGTGTGTCTGTCTGTGGCACCGTAGCTCTTAAACAGGTGGACCGATACGAATTGGTTTTTTTTTTGTTTGAAAGCAGGTTTTCTAGCAATGGCTCTTAGATATGTTTTATCACAATCGGTTTAGCCGTTTTAGAGATATTGAATTTTGAAGTGACAAAGTCGGGGGTTTTCCAACTTTTTCTTCAAATCAGTCCACCCGTTTAAGAGCTACTCACGGTGCCACCGACATACCTACACACAGACACTATAGCGGTCAAACTTATAGCACCCCTCTTTATGCGTCGGGGGTTTAAAACTAGCACTGAAACTAGGTTATTGGAGTTTGAAATGAAAATGACGGGGGTTTTTTAAGTTGATTGAGTTAAGTTATATGTAATGTATTCAGTTATACATTATAGTCCTTCTACTTTCATAGTAACAGATTTCAGACACAGAGACAGAGACATTTATTTACACATATTCGATACAGAAAAACACATTAGGAGGAAATAATAAATAAAAAAACATCGAATAGTGTAAATTAGGCCTCACTCAGCATAACGTTGCGACAAGCTGCGACGCTGTTTTTCAGTGGGACCCATTTAAAACTGATTTGAATAAAAATTTGCACAAAATTAGATCATGTTTCTGACTGGGACAAAAGGTTACTTTTAATGCCGAAAAAATGAATAGTCCCCGTGCAATTTAGTATACAAACCCGGAGGCAACAGTTTATTGTTTTTGTCAAATTCTTATGTCGCGGCGTATTGGCATCGCTTGAGATTGATTTATTTGTTTTCAATTGTTTTGTTTTGGTATACAAACTCGGACAAACAACGCGGGTTGTTTTGTTGAATACGAGCATACACCACAGATTACAAATTTATATTGTATCTAATGCCGTAAGATCTATGAATAGAGATGTCAATGGGTAAAGGAGACTGGCTTATGCCTATTTCTACTTCTTGGTAGGGTAGGTAACATTAATTGATAAAATTGTATTTTTTTTTGTCGTTTTATTTTTAATATATGGATCTTTTTTTTTTTTTACTCAAATTGTATCGGTTTCACTGTTTCATTGTGTTTTTTTTTAATGTATGATGACCAGATGGTCTCAAAGGAAGACCAGCGCCGTTCGCAAGACCGGCAAATTGCTGATTTGGGACCATTTCGTGACATGCATAACTTATTTTTTTTTTCCCTTTTTATTTCTTTTATCCATTGTTGTTTTGTTTGTCACGAATAAATATTTTCTTTCTTTCTTTTCTTTCTTTCTTTCTTTAATGTCCCACCAAAACTGAAACCAAATCAGACACCGCAGTTGGTGTGTTTCAATTTCGAAACTTTAAACGAGGGCTATTTAACGAGGGAAAGACGTCCACTGCTGGACATAGGCCTCCCCCAGGCTCAAGATTTTAAACATAATATTTAATATTATTAATAGAATTTATAATTAGGATATATAACAGAAAACAGTAAATATCTAAAAATATCCTGAACTTAAAACAAATAATTTAAAACCTCTTCCTTAGGCAAGGTTCCGAAGATACTGGCAGCGTTCCCTCTGTGAATAGCTTAATTCTTGGCACGAGGAAGCTCTTCGGTCTACTGTGAAATTTACTAACCTCTTAGACATTTTAGAGAAATAAAAAAAAACACTGATCTCAAACGCCAAATTTAAAAAAAGACCCAGGCACTTCTAAACGTATTACATACAATTCACAAAGCCAACTCTATTTTGCACCCTACGATAGAGTTTTCAAAACTAACTTCGGTCAAGCGAGCCATATTAGGGCAAAACAAGGTTTTTTTCAGTGCGTACACAATTTTTTGTTTTAGTCATAGTCATCGTCATCGAAACCGATGTGGATGATTATATATTTTAATATACATAACATTATTGCGCGAAAATGTTGACTGCTCGTACGCCACGCTAAGGAAACCCAAAACAAAAGTGAACCAAAACATTCTTATTCAACCACAACATTTCCGGCCTAAAACATACCCTATAAAAAAACTTCATCTAACCAACATCTCAGCTGGAGCGCCCTCGACCGCGAATAAAAGACAAACTGGCATATAATAGTGGGTTGGTATAAATCTGCGTTTTATTGGTGGAGGCTTGTGTTTTATGACTGCTGGCCCCTGATTGTGACGGGTGAGGGACAAGAGCCAGGCGGATATGATTATAAAATATAATGGATAATCTTGTTTTGCTCTTCCACGAAGTGGTGTAACCCCACCTAGGTTGAATACTTGCAGTCGTGCAGTTAATTTTCCAGCCCTCCCTCTTGGAAAATAAAAAGTAAAGAATGCAAACGAACTAAACCCTCAATCAAGCAGCATTGTCAGCTTACATTAACACTTATTAAGCACCATGCTTACAGCGAATAAATGATTGATTATGATTATGATATTTAATGAAATAATCCCAGATAACTCACGTCTTAAATCTAATTTAGCTCGACATGTTTCGGGCTAATTCGTAGCTCTTCATCTAAGAGCAGCAACCCGACTCGACGGCTGCTGCAATACGCGCACTGACCAATGAATGAATGAATGCACTGGAATGAATTTGGACAAGACCAAGGTTATGTTCAACTGTCATGTCATTCCGAGACCAGTTGCCGTCGGTGGCGCCACACTCGACGTTGTGCCTGAGTATGTATATCTTGGACAGACTATACAACTCGGTAGAAACAGCTTCGAGAAAGAGGCTAATAGGCGAATACAGTTGGCCTGGGCTGCTTTCGGGAAACTTCGGCATATCTTGTCGTCAGACATCCCTCAGTGCCTAAAAATGAAAGTCTTTAACCATGCGTCCTACCAGTTTCAACCTACGGAGCCGAATCGTGGAGCTTCTGGCTAATCTACAAATTCAAGGTCGCTCAGCGAGCTATGGAGCGAGCAATGCCAGAGGTTTCTTTGAAGGATAAAATCCGAAATCACATTATCCGACAAAGACGAAATCACCGACGTTGCTAAGAGAATTAATTCGCTGAAGTGGCGTTGGGCTGGCCACGTCTGTCGCAGGACCGATGAACGATGGAGTAGACGAGTCCTCGAATGGAGACCACGGACGGGAAAACGTAGTGTAGGGCGTCCCGAGGCACGGTGGACGGATGACCTTAAGAGGGTCGCTGGCGGCAGATGGATGCGAGGGGCTGAAGACAGTGTTGTGGCACGCCATGGAAGAGGCCCATGTCTGGACAGTGCTCCCCTGAGGCTGCCTGCCTGGGGCTGAGTGAGGCTTGTGTCTGCTGGCAGTGGACTGCTGCAGGCTGATGATGATGGATGATGTGTTTCATCTCTCTCCGAGGCATCAATCAACGGACGCAGAAATTCCGACGGTCGATTGAAGAAACAAAATTACTTAAAAGGAAAAATAAATTTGAGCAAAGAGTGGGCCCTCGTTTGGTAAGTCGGCTCGGCACGAATACCATTTTCCGTCTTGTAGGTGTCTATGGGTAATGCCAGCATATAGGGTGGGGGGACCAGGGCGGCTACCCAGGCGCCAGGTACTACAGGGCGCCACGCGCTAGCTTAACTTAACCACTTAATTTGAATACCTATTTTTAGATCTAAAGGAAAGCTGGACTCAGCGTAGGTATTAACTTTTATAGAGGTAGAATTATTACGTAGGAGGAGTATACTATGTCTTACAAACCACGACCTGTTATTTTGTCGCTTGTATGGAAAAGGGCACGAAAGGCATGACAACACCGGGACGCCTAGATATAGTAACGGCTAATATTTTCTAATAATCAAACTGATGACTTATCAGATTTTTGTTAGACACTAGCTTCAGTTTATCAATATTGGATAATCCCTACCTGTCATAAAAAAAATCGCCCGAAATATCGATATCGTTTATGACTTAACCCTTAACCAAGGGAACACTGTTGACCAGCGTGTCACTCTCTGGCCATAAGGAGGGGTTTTATGTTCCAACTTGCGCTCGTACCAAAACTTGCCTTAATCTAAACTAAGAACTAATATTTTGTTTCGGGACATCGCAAATTGTTTTGTCTGTCTTCTTTAATAATTTGGTACGTGAGGACAGAACTGTTGAAAGGATCGGTATTATATTATTTGTTTTGATAATGGGATCGTGCCCTTTTCTTTGTCTATTTTCTAGTTTTTTTCGGGGAAAAATACGACGTAATTTTTATGTTTAATTATTTTTTACTACTCGCTCAAAACCCATTGTACATTTTTTGGCATGGTGTTCCTGTGATGTGGGTTCAGTGCCAGGAAAAGTTTTTTCCTATAGAAATCCCTAAAAAATATTTTCTCTTTTACAATATCTCTTGCCCCGTATACGTTTAAAATTTTGAAAGGACTGAGGTTTTTCAATTTGCTACGATATTAGTGCTTTAAATCCAGGCATAATAGAAGCCCTAAGCTAGTTACTCTTTGAGTTGGATTTGTGATTTAGGTATTTGATATATCAGTACGTTGCTGCCGGTTAAAATAACGAATGAGTAAGTCGGTACGGGGTGTAACTTCACCTCATAATAGATTAAGGATGGGATTCTTTTAAAGAAAAAGCCCCAGATGCGCTACATGGTATTCGAACGTGCATCTTTTATATATATTTTTTTATATTAATTTATTGCGACCATGATCATTTGTACAATTATTGTTGATCTTAAAGTTAATAATGCCAGTAGGTACATGATACCGTGTCAGGGCATATATGCTTCGAATACGCTACCAACCGATCCGAAAACAATAATCACTTTTTAAATAATAGTGGGGAAACGAGCAGCCGGGTCAGCTGATGGAAAGCAATTACCACCGCTGTGGACAATCACAAGCTTATAATGTGATTGTCCACTCCTGAAGCTGTCCTGGTGTTGTTCTCTTACTGAAGCTTATTTTCACAATCTTAATCGACACAGAAACAGTGCTTTTGTGTAGTTTTGGCCCTTCGGGCCGATGCAAACTTAAAATAACCTGAACCTCCCTATTTTTACAAGCTTTTATTTAGTTTCACCTGTCCCGTTGTCTGTCTGTCTGTCTATCTGTCAGTCTGTAGTCAAATCTTGCAAGGTAAATTGGACCAACTTCCAGTAGTCAGATTGACTTGAAATTTAGCATACTTATGTAAATCACGTGACAATACAATAATCTAGTAGTGACATCCTGGTAGTCCAGCCAAGATCGTCTACGCAGAACGGAACTCTTACGAGTAAATGGTTAATTTGAATAAGGTATGCAAATGTAGTTTTCTCAAAAATGTCCGTAAAAGTTGACATTATATTTACATATCAGAAGGTGAAGTGCATAGTTTATGGTCAGCGAAAAATTAAAAAGTTAAAACGATTGCAGGCGCGCTAGCTCGACAATAATGAATTAGCGCGCCTGCAATCAGTCACATTTTTTTTAAAGTTAAAAAGGCCATGGAAATATTGGCACAAGACGTATACAGCCAAGTCTAATGGCGGTATCAGATATTTTGTTGGAACTCCGGACTTTTATTGGGTCTGAAATAGCTTGTGGTGTTTTCGGTGGGAATACACCTGCTGTTTATTTTTAATGAAAAAAGGCAGGGAAGCATAAGAAAAATATTGGAATAAAATTAAATTTTACAATATATTGAGAAAATGTTTATTCTATTTGAATTATTCACCATTTTTGAGAAAAGCTTTGTATTAGTCTCGGCTGAATAGCAATTGCTGGCTTTGTATTAGTTAAACGGACTCGCAAGCTCGTCCGTTTAATACTCATACTCAGCCAGCATTGCCTACTTCCAGGCCACGACAATAATCTACTATTGCGTGACAATATGAGTACAGTCAACAAAAAGTACAGTCAGCAAAAAAAACTTGTATTAAAAAACGAAATTTTTACCAAAAACCTATTATGTGTCGATTCAATTTGGGAAAATAAGCTTCAGTAAAAAAACATAAATTGAAAAAAAAGGAATTGGGAAAATCTGCGAATGAAAAATCATGTCAGAAATATAAACGTCTGGTATAAATCAAAAATAGGAAGATGTGCGACTGGAAATTTAGCTACTAGGAGAAATTATCTAACCAGTCATTCCAAAGTTTCACCGTGCGTGGCAAAAAGTTCCGCAAGAAACAAAATGCAAGAACACCTGGATACCGGATGGTAGGACCTAGTGCAGGGTCCGTCCGGATCGCTACCACCATCTTACTCGTTAATCCTACCGCCAAGCATCAGTGCTTGCACTGTTGTGTTCCGGTGAGAAGAGTAAGATAGCCGGTGAAATTACTGGCACAAGAGGCATTTTATCTTAGCCCTCTAGGTTGGTAACGCACCTGCAATCCCTCTGGTGTTGCGGGTGTCCATGGGTAGTGGTGATCACTTACGATCAGGTGACCCATTTGCTTGTTTACCTTCATTTGACAAAAAAAAAATACGCCAATAGGTTCCATTATAACAAGTCCAAATAAAGTTCCAGAACTAATTATATTCTTGAAAATTTGCTACGCTCTTGAAAACCGCCACCGGTTGATGAAACACGGTAAAAAAATGTGAAGTCATAGATAGACCTTATAGAGGGCCAGTAAATATGAGTAAATGAAACAACACAATTTAAACAAATTTGATTTTTGGGTAAACAAAAGGAGATTTTTACACGAAAATCAATAATTTACGTGGTGTTAAGAAATCCTGTACAATAATTTAACCCACACTTAGGCTACACTGGTTTGGTTACTAATGCGATACAAGTAGAAAAAAAAACGAAAAAAAGTTTTTTATGAAAGTTAAGACTTTATCTACATACAATTTTTTTTAATTCCTACCATCTATCTTTTTCCAATTGTATCGTATTAGTTTTCCAATTATATCAGTATCCTTCAAGTTTGTCAAATTATCATATAGAATTTTTAACACCATGACTGTAGGTATATACAATCAACATGAACTTTCGCATCCTTAACAAATTAGCGGTTATAAAGTTATAATACACTTAGGGGCTGTTTCACCATTCATTGATTATCTAGCGTTAACCGACGGTTAAATGTGATGCCGTCTCCGTCTATTAGAACAAAACAAATAGAGACGGCATCACACCTAACCGCCAGTTAACACTAATCAATGGATGGTGAAACAGCCCCTTAGTATATTAAACCCCAATTAAACCGAAGCACTTGAAATTTATTCCTGTTCAGCCAATATTGAATCGACAGTTGTAAAATCATCCTTACAGCCCTCGGGGCTGTAAATATTTTAGGTGCGTAATTTTCATTTCGAAGGGAATGTTTACGTAAGTCATAAAATGGAATATTACTCGATTACTTGTATTATGTTTGGCGATACTGATTTGTTTCGCTGCGTTGCTTAGATTTTAAATGATTTCAAACGTAAAGCCAGAATAAGAGTGGCATGTCTCACGGTTTTCTTTAGGTTACATTTTGGAGAATGTTTAAGCTGTTGCCCGCGACTATGTCCGCGTAAAACGTTAATACTTTAAAAAATACAACATATGTACTTTAGTTTCCTGTTAACCTTAGCGGTCCCCCGACACCGACGACGCTTAGATAAAAAAAACGAATTCTTCGCAGATGAAGTCGCGGGCAACAGGTTGGTAGTGCATGATTATTTTTTACTTTTCATTTGTCTTTTTTGGCGGCGTTTTTTTCGGGCGTCCACTGCTGGACAAAAATAATACCAGCACTGGGAATCGAACCCAGGTCCTCGGCATTCCGTGCCACGTGCTATACCGCTACACCACTGCTGGACAACGGTACAGACACGAATTTCCCCTATGCACCACATATCTCAGCTTGTTTGTTTCTTATTTAGCCACTTAAGCAGTGACGCTAGCGACATCTATACCGTAGCCCTCATCGAGAAACTTTCGGCACTCCATTGGAACTAACCGCTCACCCGGACAAGAGATATCGTTATCAAGCAATCAAATTAAGATTGTTTTTTTTTTACTTTTTGTATTTTTTATTTCAATTCCAAATTTTTACTTTTACGGTCACTCGTAAAACCTAAATTGAAAATACAAACTGAAATGTAGATGCAATTTAGAGTATATTTAGTTCAACCTATTTCACTCTCCAATCGATTTTCCGGTGACATCCCTAATTCGTATTCTAGTCGTATTTGTCAATTGCATCTTTGAGAAGCAAATCCTTCTGTTACTTTATGAAAGCTTGCAAACTTGAAGTGTTTTGAACTTCCACCCCCCTTTGAACTTAACTTCACGAACGAAGTTTCTGCGAGACGACAGCTGCCGGATTAAATATTACTGTTGCATCAAAAACTGGGGTAGTTTGTGAAGTTGTATACGATGATACGATGAAGAAATAATAGAAATTACCGTTGCAAAAAAAATAATGTCTTTTAACTTTAAACTTGGACGCATTCAGAAACGACTGGCAAAACTTAGCTGCCGACAGGGTAAGTTGGAAGTCCGAGGGAGAGGCCTTTGCCCAGCAGTGGGACATAGAAAATGGCTAACGAAAAAAAAAAAAAAACTTTAAACATAATAATATACTGTTTTTTTATTGAAATTTATGTAATAAATTAATAAGTTTCTGTCAAAAAATTAAATTTTTAATTCAACCTTTTTTTTTCTTACTGTATGTACATTTTGTTGACGGTACTGGCATTGTCATTCAACTTACATATGTGTACCTACCAAATTTCAAGCCAATCTGACTTTCAGTAGAAAGTGGGTCAAAATGAACTTAGTAGGTTTGACCCACAAACAAAAAAACAGGGAAGTTAAATAAAGGTTTGTACCTAGTAGCAAAAGAAATACAGGAAAAAATCATTAATGACACAGATGTAAGTGCTATTTTTAAATTAGAAGAACAAGAAAATAAACAAGACAGAGAAACGTTCATAAAGAAAAAAAAACGCAAGCAATTAGCTCTGATTGCTTCAGAATGATTAATGAACTCTCCCAGGGAACTTTTACGGCGTAAAAACGAAATCAACAAACATAAATTACATATTCGTAAAACAACACAAAATTTAAACCCAGATTAAATCTGCAAGAACGCAAGAACAATCGAACAATTGCAATTAGCACCGGAACTAAGAGCAAATGCAACTTGCACGGTTTTACACTTAGTGAAAAAAACGCGAGCTGTAATGCTATACTACGAAAAAAAAAAGGCATCGCTTCTGACAAGAATACGTGGCAGCACTAACAGCCTCCTGAAGATGATAGCTGTAAGAGATGAGTGCTCTATAATGCAAAATTTAATTAATACCACACTATCACTCGTCCAATATGTATACAACAATACAATACAATACAATAACTCTTTATTGCACACCAATACAGTAAACAGTACAGAGAACACAAGTATATACATAGAGATTTTCTAAGGTAAGCAATAGGCGGCCTTATCGCTTCAGAGCGATCTCTTCCAGGCAACCTTTACAATGGACAGAAATAAGGAATACATTTTAGCAGGTGGTGCAATTTACAGTAGATTAGAGCTGTATCAAGAATACATAAAACTAACACATACAATACACATACACAACAAATCTAAACAGATAGATAGGTAGATAGATACCATAACAACACATAAACTAACTATAACATTCATACGCAAGATGACAGGTAGTGCTCCCTAAGCATAGACTTAAAGATACTAACATAGTTATAAGCAAATTACTAATAATGTATGGATCTTTGTAGTCTGAATAAATAAATGAATTATTATTATTATTAGTAGGTACCATACCATCATCCAAATAAGTGGTCTATAAATTTTCAAACAAGTTCCTATCAAATAAATGTGTCGCTAAAGTCGAACTTTCAAGTTGACAGACACGTCTATTAGCATTATTGTTTTATGACATGCAAACGATTATCGACTTTAGGGTGGTAGACTACATGTATACGAGTATTTAGCTGATGGTACCTAGCTATATATTTTATACAACTATATTATAATTATGGTAGACGGCACGAATATTTGATCAAATACTGTGAACTATTCGGTCCAAAACCGAAAGCTAAATCAAGAAAAAGTCACGATGACATATTTAATCAAAATTAATGTGTTCTACCAACAAGTTTTACAACGAATAAGTTCCTAAAAGTTATCAGAAGTAAGTTGTGACGAAAAAAACAATTTTTTCAGCATTTGTGCATAAACTACAAAAAATATAAATTTCTAGAGGCAAATTAAAAAAATGTGAGTAACTATCTAAACAAATAGATGAACATTGTTCACATTTTCACCATAACGATTTTATTATTTCAAGACAATAAAGCTATGGGCATTTTGCTGTAAACCCCTGTTATAAAGTTCAGGCTGGTATTGCCAATTAAATGGTATTTATTGCGATTGTAGCTAAGTGCTGTTTTCCGTTCGTTTATAGTCGAAACGTTGTAAAAACGGTGTTTTTGAAGGAATTATTGGCTTTAATTTGGTGGATGGAGGTCAATCGGTGAATGTACCTACCTATGACCTAATTTCACGAAGAAAGCGTCGGGATGTTGGATACCTCAATAATTATAATAATAGGGATCTAAATGCATGACTATTGCCAAATCTGGCATAAAATTGAACTGGCATTATAATAAAAAACATAACCCTCTTTCGGGCAGTCGGGTAAAAAGCCCAACACTTATTTAATTTAATAATAAATTGCCTAAATTGGCATAATTTTATCATGTGAACGAATTTGATAACGAGTTTTACCTTTATATTACCTTTGTATATGTACTCTGTGCCTTTGCTATCGATGGTAACGACGACGCCACACGACGCAAAGGTATTATTTTTAATAGCCTTTTTACATAGCTCTTTTGCATTTTAATTATATGTAATAATGTGAATTTATAATTAAGTTTTATTTTATTAATGGTATTTGATTGATTAAGCTTTACTTAGTTTAAAATTTATTGCGAATCTAAAATTATATCTCATAACTTAACGCATGGCCATCTAACGGAAGACAACAGAACTTATTCTTTTCTTTGAACACTAACAAAGTACAGCCTCTTTGCAAGGCTTATAGCTGACTGTAGTGCGTGTTGTTTCATAAACCTGTTCATAGATGGCGCTGAAATCAAAAGATCAATTTGAATAAGTCGCTGTTTTTGCTTGCTTATTAGAAAGTCGGGTTTTTTTTGAGTTTTGAATGTTTTAATTAAAATAAACAAGTCCAATTTAAATGATTGTGATATTTTGTCCATGCAAGAATTCCAAAACAATCAGTTAAACGAGCCCAAGTTTGAAACGATTCTCTGCTTGAAACAGCACCTATTGTCTCAATTGACTTAATTTGAACTATGTTTCTGGTATGCTAATGAGTTAATTAGCCTAATTAGGATGAAAATATTGCACTCTATTTATTATTAATTAATGACTAATGTAACAAAAGAAAAGCCATTGACTCTACATTTGCATGATCTATTTTATTTCTGCATAAAAAATCTCAATACAGCAACATTTTCTGGCACTGCACTGCACCAGTTCTTTTTCATAAATTTGAATAATTAGAATGTTCAATTTTATTTAAGTGGATAGTTGTTACACATTTGGTTTATTTAGATCTCTACGACACGAGTACGACCAAATGAGATTTATTTTATTAGGCAACTGGGTTTGTAACCAAGTTTTTTTTAAGTTAAGATTCTCAGTTTTAAGTTGCTCAGTGTTTATTCACACTAAGAGCATTTTCCGATTATCCGAGTAAAATGTATGAAATGTACCTGTCTTTCAGTTTATCCGATCCGATAACGGATCATATTCCATACATTTTACTTGCCCCGATATCGTATCGGCGTCCGATACCGATATCGGATCGGATAATCAGAAAACGCTCTAGGACCTCTAGGGACTTGCGGTGGTGTATGGCTTACAATGAGTGTACACGTACATGCACCGGACACTTGACCAGCGATGAAGCCATACAAAACCGCAAAAACGGCCAGTTGTCCGATAAAAACAACGGACGTCTACAAGCGACCTAAAAACCCGACTGAGTGATTTTTTCGTGCTACATTCACATTCACAACAATTTCATTTTTTCCCTCGCAAGTAAGCCCTGGGTTTTTACAAGCTTTTATTTAACTTGCCATGTTTGTTGTGGGGTGAAAGCTTGCAAATCCATTTTGACCCACTTCCAGTGGTCGGGTTGATTTGAAATTTAGAATATACTCGTACTGGATTCACGTATGAACTAAGGGCCAAGCCTTAAGAGGAGGTCTTTGCTAAAATGATGGATATGATTTAATAAGTGTTTAGTATCGTGTCGGGATCGTGTTGTCGGCCCGTCGTGAGCTGTAAGACGGCTTGCCAGGAATCGTGCGTGCCCACAGAAAGATAACGACGGCTCCAATATGGATGCAGTAATGAGCATTCGAAGACCTTATGTGGAATATATTGTGAGAACAACAGTGGTGTGGAGAGGAGTAGTATATTTTTTCCAAGCTTTTATTTAGTTTCACCTGTCCTGATGTTTGTCAGTAATCAAATCTTGCAAGTTAAATTTGACCAACTTCAGTAGTCGGATTGTTTTGAAATTTGGTATGCTTTATGTAAATTTCGTGATAATACAATAATCTTGTAGTGACATCCTGGTAGTCCAGCCAGGATCGTCTCCGAAGGACAGAACTCTTTAACGGTTAATGGCATCGACATGAAATTTGGTATGCAAATGTAGTAGGTACAATTTTCATGTGTGCTTTCATATATTTTTTTTATTTATTTGAGTAAATTTTGCGGTATATGTGTGTCTTCTGTGTTAGTGAATATCTTCTTTCTTTCTTTGTTAGTTTGGGTGACAGTGCAAGTACAGTCAGCAAAAGAGTTTGTATTTAAAATTTATTTTTTACCATAACTTATTTTCTCTAATACAGTTTGAGCCTTCGTAGCCTACTGTTTTGACTTATAGCCTCTCAAGCAGAATATTCTACGTTCGCACCTTTTGAGTTTTTTGGAATTTTAGTGCGAAACTTTACGATAACGATACGATCGCACTTGACCAGTTGTTTCTACTAATAAAAATCTTATTATATTCCCTCTCCAAGTTTTCCTCTATTCCCTTGACAGAGGGTGCGGTCATTCAACCTGATATCGGCAAATACCCTTAACAGTTAAGCCCGTCCTTCTTTGACTAATCTTAACATCGCGGAAGCTTAATAGTCTATGAATTACGCAAATTGGTTTGACTAAGTCTTGCTTTATACAACAGATGCTGTTATACTGTAATTTACTGTTGTTTACTGTACTTGCACAGTGTAAGCTCTCCTTAAGACGTCCACCAGCGTGATGGAAGGATGACCTGGGTTAAGCCGCGGGTTCACGGTGGATGTAGGCTGCTTCCAACCGAAGCAACTGGAGGTTCTATAGGGAGACCTATATCCAACAGAAGACGTCCTACGTCTGATAAGACTCGATATTCTATAACTATCTATATGATAATATCTCTGTAACTGTGTTCTAGCAAATAAACATTTCTGATTTCTGATTTCAGATAACGATGACTGTACTCGCAAGCCGATGTGGGTAGTCGGATCTCGTCTAAGGATCGCCCGTATCACCAACTGACTGATTCTGCCGCCAAGCAACAGTTTTTGCACTGCTGTGTTTTAACGTGGAGAGTAAAACAGTCGGTAAAAGTTCCGGCACCTTTATCGTATAGACAAGAAGATGCAGCAAGTCTTCGAGCACATCCAAGAGGCACCTCAGGGTCCTGCAACCGACCCAATCCAAGTTGTTTATCTATCCGCTAGAGTCAAGCAGATCTTGCAATTGCTTCTCTGGACTCCCAGTGCCTGCCAAGCACCAGAAGATGTTCCTGCGCTCTGACTTCTTTCCAGAAGATGTAGTGCTCTGTCGTTTTAAAGAAGTCAAAGTAAATAAATATCATAAATGTCAAAGTCGAAGCAAAACAGTAGGTAAGATAAGAGATATGGTAGATGATCTTTACTCATGAAGAAACGGAGACTATATCTGTGTACGAGGTGAGGAGGACGAACCCTATAGGATTCAGTAAGTTAAGGCTTCTTTTTCGGACCATTTTTATACGATAGGGTAAGTCAAGTCAAGTCAAAATATCTTTATTCAATTTAGGCTATAACAAGCACTTATGAATGCCAAAAAAATCTACCACCGGTTCGGAAAAACCTCTGTTGAGAAGAATCCGGCAAGAAACTCAACGAGGAATATTTTTTTTAAACAGATTTACGATATTATTAAATGATATCTATACATCACAAGTATTTAACACAATTTTATTTTTATCATAGTAGGTTCGCTATTTGAAGGGATCGCTAATGCGGATCGGAATTATTTCCAAATGTCCCTGTCCATGAATATCATTAACTTTATAATACGCCTTAGATATTAATGTCTTCTTGACAATAGATCTGTCACAACACACACAGCAGAACAGATGAGTCACCTGATGGAAAGCAAGCGGCGCCGCCACAATAACCGTCCAATCCTTTAATATTTTTTTCGAAACCTCGAGATTACCTACTCACTATTAAGTAGTTATTACGCACATTAACCTTGACAGGTCTTTGCGAATTGCCATATCTCACCACTATCAACGTGTGTCCAAGTAACAATCCTTACTATCTGAGATTTCAGAGAAACGAACACTTATCTAGTTTACAATCTAGTGTACTATTTATAATCTGGGTTTTCATGAATAGATTATTGATGAGTTCCACTACGATTTTATACTTTAAAGAACGTAAGTTACCTATTTCTTCTTTACGATTGTCTTTAATTCAAACTCATCCTAATAACATGGGTAAATTTTGGAAATTGACTCAAACCGTTTTCGGTCTTACTGCTGGGCAAAGACCTCATCTCAGAATAAAGGGCTTGATGCTTGATTCATAGTTCCAGCGTAAACTGAGAGCGGATTGGGAACTTTAGACGCACTTGAATTTCCTCTTACATTTTTTCCTTCATCGTAAAGCTCATTATGAAGAACCTGACTGCCTAAAAAAGGTTTAAATAGAAGTAAAAAGAAAATTTCCAATCCTTGAACTAAAAGAATTTCTTTGATCATCCGCGACCTTATGATAGCTAACTGCATAGTTTATGCAAGATATGCATGTAATAAAACACGCCTTAACAGTACATAAAAAAACAAAGTAGTTTTATATGACGATTAAAATTTATTAGTATTTTGTGGGTAGTTTTGTTTGAGAAAAAATATAGATGGGTACTTAGGGAGTTTGTTGTGGTTTGTTAGTCTAACATCTAGTAGCATGGTGTACGGTTGTGTTACTCTGAAGATGAGCTCTGGTTGAGTTCGAAACGCGTCATTGTAGTGTGGTGGTGGTGATAGATGGGTTTGTGTGATTTCTGTGTGTTCTTGCGAGGTGGAAGAACTGCATGAACATGCGTATCTTGCATAAAGTTAGCTATCATAAGGTCGCGGGTGAGCAAAGAAATTCTTTTAGTTCATTACGCCTGATACAATCAATTATTTCCAATCCAATCAAAATCGTGAACAGTTCAAAAATTCCTAGTGATGAGTAGTTGACTGATAAGGGTTTTAAAACTAGTAGACAGGTTTTTTCCTTTGGGTTTTGAAATATTATACAGAGAGGGTACGGAGAGGACTAAAAAATAATGTGACTGATAGTAGATAGTAACTTCTAAGGATATTATTATGCTCAATACAAGTATACTACATTAAAATCAGTAACTCATCTCCTAAACCCGTTACAAAAACAATCAAACACGTATAGAAATAATCGAAACGAAGTGTTAACCGCAACATAGTAAACAGTTTAAAAGCAGTAGAGACCCTCCTAAAACAAGACTCTTTAACCTAAATCCAAGCGTCGCCGTCGTTAGTTAGATTATCAGGAAATATAAGAAAAATATTGGGTCTTGGCAGACAGATAAACTGACAATGGAATTTAATGATCATAATATATAAGGGTTCCGTTTTGCGGTTTGATTAATAGAAATAGAACTTGTTTATTTCATAGAATATTTTAATATTTTAGAGGTAAGGAACCCAAAAAATGGTCAAACACTATAAGTCCTCCAAAAGGCTCAATTCGCAGTAAATCATCTCCAGAGACCAGCGCTGCCATTCGCAGTCGAGAAAACTGGATAACTTACCTTTTCATAATTAATTTCGCTATGATTTCTTTGCAGACGTATGGAATGTCAATAATATCAGTAGTACAAAGGTTCCACCCTGGCACGCGATTCAGTTTCCTTGAACGTATGTCAGACCTTTTATGCTCAATTTTGCTACGATATATTTCATGCCAGCATGACATTATTAGCAAAAAGGTTCCGCTCCGGTACTTGATCAGTTTCCTCGACTGTACCTTTTTTATATAGTTTGTAGTATAGTGTCTTTTGCTGGACAAAAACTTCCCGTTTTTTTCCTCCATTCGTCTCTACTTTTGGCTAAATCTTACCAGTCTGACTGGAAACTGTCCAAATCGTCCCGCCATCCTCCTAGGTCTGCCTGTGCTCTGGTGCTCGTTGCACGAAACCCAATCGGTGATTACTTTAGCCCAGAGATCCGGATGCATGCGGCAGACGTGTCCCGCCTAATCCCATTTTAATTTGACGGTCTTCACCCCAACATCGACAATTTGAGTTCCAGAGCAAAGATTACTTACTGTTTTAAAAACATTCACTGTCTCATGGACCGCTATCGAAATAAGTAAGCAATGAGGAAGTATCGAAGGCTAAGACAATTGGCATGGGAATCGCCGCTCCTGACCTGATGAGCCTGGGGAAATTTTAACGGAACCCATGCCTTCAAACAGTTATTCTGATGTGTCTATTTTGATGGGATCGTCTGCAACAAGTTTTTTGACAGAATCTATAAAACATCGGTGCCTCTAGTGTAGCGTTTTCACAAAACATTCGTTTACTATTCGAGACGTAAATCGAGCGTTCGACTGTCGATACGAAGCCGCCACATGTCCACGGTGCGGCGTCGTCACCCGTTTGCGTTACGATACGCGGATGAAATAGTTTACGTAGCAAACCTACACTCACAAAAGTTGTTGCGCAAACTTTCCGCTAGAGGCGCTGTCCGTGTTTCCATACAAAATGAGATTTTAATGCGAACGCGATCGAGAAGTATTTTGTGAACGAGAAAATACACTAAGCATATGTACTGCAAAGTAACGCTTCATTTTATGTTTTTCCCGGTTACTTGCTTTTTTAACATGGTTAGGAGCGCAGCGTAGGAAGTACACCAACTAGATGGCCGGATGGTTCAAGCCGCGGGTTCTCGGTGGATGCAGGCCCCTGCCACCGAAAAAACTGGAGGTCTATGGAGGAGGTGTGTGTCCAACAGTGGACGTCTTCTGGCTGATGATGAAGATGATAGTGATGTCAGGAAGGAAAACAAAAGGCGCAAAACTTTGTATATTTGTTTATATTTTTAGCACTTTCTTTCTACCTTGTAAAATACCAACTGTATCCAGTACAAATAGTAAAATACAAAGTTTTCTTCAAGTTTAAATTTATAATTTCCGCCTTGCAGCATAAACAATGTTATAAGAAGCTTTAGTTAAAGTTCGTGGTGCAATAGAAATGCAAACTACAGTGACATAGTTCTTTGATAAACTTTGTTAAGTACTCATTTGCATTTGAGCCTTGGCTTTTGGTTTAAATGACTCCAACGTACCGGGTGATCCATTTATTTAGATAACTAGATCAGTATCCTTTCACCTTTGAAACTAAAAGATATAGAAAAATCTTTTCTAATGAACTTTTTAATAATAACGAAAACCGCATTCATAAATACTCGTAGTTAAAGAAAAACTCAATATTTCAGAATTTCGACGATCTTAATACCGTGGGATTATCGGGTTAAAAAGTAAGTGTTTTCTGGAAGGGGATGAGAATCTACAAAATCGGCTAGCGCAGCGTAGGACGTCCACCAACGAGGTGGACGGATGACCTGGTTAAAGTCGAGGCAACTGGAGGTCTATTGGGGGAGGCTATGTCCAACAGTGGACGTCCTACGGCTGATATGATGATGATGACTACAAAACTGGGAGGAGACCGGAAAGAACAGGCCCAATGCTACGAACTGCAAAATTTCAACTTCGTCGTCTGCCATCCCTCTCACCCTAACATTATTTAACACAAGAGCGAGAGGAAGGTTTCGAATTTCGTAGTATCCTGTCCAGCCGGTTTCAAAAGCGTCCAATCGGTTTATCGTGAAGAAGTTACAAACACACGCACACACAGTCATACATATACCCATAATTTTCGCATTTAGAACATGGTATTTTAGGTACAGTACGGAACCCTAAAAAGCACCTTCAATCCTAATCGCAACGTGTAAAAAACTCATCAACTTAAGAAGCGTGAACTAATTTTTAAATCCCAAGTCAAAAATCACCTACAATCCTTCCGAATCCTTAATAACAACGTTTCATATGTCTGTCAGTTTTTGGTGCAGTCTCTTAGGCACGCCTCAGTATAATTTGGGACGAGTTTTTTTGGCCCAGCATATACGTTTAGTTAAGCTAATGATGATTAAAGGTTAACGGAAGATTAGTTGGTTTTTAAATATGGTCTTTTAAGAAGGGATTAACAAGCGCAATATGTACGCATAGCTTATCTTCACATTGCAAGTCCAATGCTCCCAATTCTAGTGACAGATTGATTTAAAATTTGATACCAGTCAACTTACAGCAAAAAAGCTTGTATTAAATACCTTTTTTTTACAAAATCTCATTAAAATTGTTCCTGTGGCACTGCTATGATATTAAAAAACTGTCGCAAGAATTAAGACAAGATGGTTCTAGTATAAGTTGATTTACATAAAGGTACCTACTTAATAACTATCTTTAATTAATTCAGTAACTTGAATTTAGTTTTACCGGGCCGTTAAAGATGAATAGCTCCAGTTTTTGTTCAACTTATTTTAGTATCCATTGTAAATCTAAAATTGGAATTTAAAAGGATTCCTATGATACCTACCTAAACCCATTATTATTATTTTGTTATAATTTGTTCGATATTCGATAAAACCGAAATGAGTTTCACTAAAATTTAGTTTCGGTATTTAGTTTTCAGGGATTCATACCTCAAAAACAAACGGGACCGTTATGGAATCACTATGTTGTCCGTCTGTCTGTCTATCTGTCTGTCAAGATTATTTTTAACCCCCGACGCAAAAAGTGGGGTGTTATGAGTTTGACCACTATGTCTGTCTGTCTGTGGCACCGTAGCTCCTAAACGGGTGGACCGATTTGAACACGGTTTTTTTTTATTTCAAAGCAGGTTAATAAAGTTATTTGTCTTAATCCCACCAATATCATGAATGCGACAGTTTATAAGTTTGTTTGGTTGTTTGTTACCTTTACACGTCCAAACCGCTGAACCGATTTAGATGAAGTTCAGTATACTCATATGTTAAGTCCCGGGGAAGGATTATAATAGCTTTTGTCCCGGAAAATTGCCTAGTTACCGCGGGATAGCGATGAATCTACGCGAACGGAGTCGCGGGCAACAGCTAGTGATATATATTACCTTGAGACACTTGGCCACCCCTGACAAATGGCGTGGCGCTAATATCCCAAGCCTTGAACGCCACATTACACCGCCCCTGACATTGCTATAATTTTCGCCAAAAACACGCGATGATTAGCTAAAACATTATCTCGTTTTCTTTTGTCATAATTTATGGTAATGGGTGTTTATAAATTAGATTTTGTTTTGTTATAGCTAAGGTCATTGTTGACGAGCCCTGACTTTATTTGACTAAACGTTTTCTTTTGTTATACGGATTTATTTACGGCTATTATTCAATGGATCATGAAATATCGTATTATACTCGTACATATTTTATTAATAAAATAAGTTTTTGTTAAATAATGACCGCACATACATATAAGGTGACCCGGAGCTGTTGTAGCTGGGGGGATGTTGTATCTGAGCCGTCAGATGGCGTCCTTACGACGCCATGTTCGCCATGTTCATGTGTGTTGTGTGAAGTCTTCTGGCGAACACAACGTAAAATGGCCTAGAAGAACATGGCGTCGTAAGGACGCCATCAGACGGCTCAGATACAATAAGATTGGTTTTTTGGAATCTTTTTGTATTTTTTATTTAAATTCCATTTTTTTTTTTTACTTTTATGGTCATCCGTGCCGTCGAAATTCGTGTCTGTATCGTTGTCCAGCGGTGGTGTAGCGGTATAGCACACGGCACGGAATGCCGAGGACCGGGGTTCGATTCCCAGCGCTGGTCTTATTTTTCTGGTTTTTCTGTGCATCTAAATTTCAGTTTGTATTTTCGATTCAGATACAATATCCCTCTCTCTTTCTCTCTTTCGATTATAAATTTGTATCAGTTTTTAGAAACCATTATTTTAGTAGACCGCAGAACTGAACTGTCTTCGTAGTTCGCAAACTTCGGGAACTTTGTAATTGCAGTGGGGTTCGCGGGGCATAATTAGTGCATTCCGTGACCTAGCGCGATTTGGGTTCTGCGACTGAAACTTTATTTATATTTAGCTGAGCGGCTTTACATTAGGCGGTTTCGCGTTTAACTGAAATAAATTAATTATCTCATCATCATCATCATCAGCCTATGTTCGTCCACTGCTGGACATAGGCCTCTCCCATGGCACGCCACTGAGCACGATCCTCGGCCACTCTCATCCAGCTCTTGCCAGCCGCCCTGCGAAGATCATCGCTCCACCGAGTCTGAGGACGTCCTACGCTACGTTTGCCGATCCGTGGTCTCCACTCAAGAACTCGTCTACCCCAACGGTTATCGGTTCTTCGGGTTATATGGCCGGCCCATTGCCACTTCAGCGTGCTAATGCGGTGGGCTATGTCGATAACTTTGGTTCTCTGTCGGATCACTTCGTTACGAATTCTGACTTTCAGAGAAACTCCGAGCATAGCCCTTTCCATAGCACGTTGAGCAACTTGTAATTATCTTATTCAGACCAATAAATTAGCTTTCGGTAAAGTTCGTGATGTCGTGATGTCTCCTGAGTGATCTATGGCTCTGAGACGTGGTTTTTGACAATTAGTCTCCTAGAGAAGCTCAAGAGTCAGGCAACGAACTATGGAGAAAGGAGCTTGGAGTTTTTTTGGGCGATAGAATCCGGTAACAACGAAACTACAACTAAACTAACTACTAAAGGGCTACTACGACATTCGAAAATCGAAGTTCGTATCATACTGTCCCGCTGACGCTAATATTATTTAATACAAGAGTGGGAGGGACGGCACCATACGAACTTGGATTTTCGAATTTCGTAAAGTCACAGATATAGCTCGAAGTAATCATCATCATCATCCCAGCCTATATACGTCCCACTGCTGGGCACAGGCCTCCTCTCAGAACAAGAGGGCTTGGGCCATAGTTCCCACGCAGGCCCAGTGCGGATTGGGAACTTCACACGCACCATTGAATTGCTTCGCAGGTTTGTGCAGGTTTCCTCACGATGTTTTCCTTCACCGTAGCTCGTGGTATATTTCAAATATAATTCCGCACATAAATTTCGAAAAACTCAGAGGTGCGAGCCGGGGTTTGAACCCACGACCCTCGAAGTAATGATGTTCTGTATTTTTGATAGCGATGACTTGGAAATATGAGTTTTTACTGCCTTAAAAGAGATAGGATAGCTGACCTGAGTATTTGATACTAGAGTTCACCCGCGGCTTCGCACGCGTACACTATTCAATGTGGTATTACATTTGAAATTTCGGGATATTACAAAATTCACCTGGGAAATCCCAAAATTTACATCGTGATCTTCATTAAGGTTGTGTTAAGAACAATTATATTTGTACAAAATTTCATGACTCTAAGCCCAGCGGTTGAAATCTCAAGATTTTGTCCCTATCTTGTGGGAATATCGAAATAAAAAGTAGCCTATGTGTTATTTCAGACGCCCAGCTATTTACGTAGGTACCAAATTTCATTCAAATCCAACCAGCCGTTTTAACGTGAAGGAGTAATATGGATAAGACTAGTACAAGTAAATATTTATTTTTATTAAAGGCGGCCAAGTGCGAGTCGGACTCGCCCAGGAAGGGTTGTAGCAAATAGCAGCAAATTACACAATATAAAAGTTTCCTTTACTTTACGATTTATGACGTATTAAAAAAAACTACTTACTAGATCTCGTTCAAACCAAATTTCGGTGGAAGTTTGCATGTCTAATGTATATCATATATTTTTTTTAGTTTTATTTTTCTCTTATTTTAGAAGTTACAGGGGGGACACACATTTTACCACTTTGGCTACGGAACCCTATAAAAGGTGCGTAATAAATATGATCTATTATGTTTGAGATATGAGAGATGATATTAACTTTTTATTGAATTTAATTATCTATAAAATTGTATTGTGGTAAGTAAGTAATAAGATAACTGTAAGACCAGTAAACAACCTGATATCTAATAAATAAATCTTTCTATCTATCTAACCGATTGCACTATAGTCATATCCATATTAAACTTGTAATCACTACTTCAAATCCACACCTCTTCAAATCTCTTGATATCCACACGTTTCTGAGAAAAAAGGCCCTGACAGATAGACGACCGTACAACAAAGTGATCCTATAAGGATTCTCTTTTAACCGACTGAAGATCGGAACCATAACAATCACCTAATGTAGAACTGCCCTCACTAAAATGGTGGTGATTACTATAGAGAAATGACAGTTACAAATGAACAGTGATTAAAACACAGTTAGTATGTAGATCATCGTTTTCCCTTTACCTTGAAATCATTAAAGTTCATGCATTTTTTAACAAAAACACCCCCCGCCCCACCGCTCACCGATCGACCTCTCCCTCTCTCCTCCACTGGGACTTCTCTCTCGACCGGGTTAGAATCACACTCCCACAGAATACCGGCGTGAAATTGTAGTTTTCAATATTAAGTGCCTAATTAAAATGTTTTCTGATTCAACATTTTCCCCTAAAATAGACTGTCACCCCTTTGCATTCAGCAATAAAGGCTATTTCTAACCCAAATAACACTTTAACTTAGCTCTATAAAAGTTATAATGGCCATTTATGCCACGAAATGTTAAACACCAAATAATTAACTCATGAAAAGACATAACTCGATTCAAAAGCCATTCCAATTCAAACCTTTAGTTTATAATTTCAAAGTCTTATCTCAAATGGTTTCATTGGAACTTAAGACTGTTTAATTCTAAAAAAGCTTATATAATTCATGACGTCACAAAACCCATTCATATGCCTCATCGCGTACAGTCGCACCCAATTTGCGGAACTTAGCTGGCTCTTATAGCCGTACTTTAAGGTTTAAATTGGCCAAGTATGTGTTTTAAGGTAGGTTGGCGAGAATATTTATTATCTACGCCCTTGACTTTGTAGAAATGGAAATAGACGAAAAAATGGGCGTAGGCTTAGATTAAATTAATGGGTAGATAACGCACTTGGAAACACAATCATTTTCACCACTTCTTTCTGTCACACGGTACAAAACACAGATAGTTCAGAAGTCAATCTCCATACAAGTGCGCTCGAGCAACGCACACATAGACACTGCTCATGGACACGGTATCTCGGGCCGGTTGGGACCAGTGCGAGCGCGAGTGCCATCCGCTTGAGACACGCGTCTGTGAACTTTTTTGTGCAATAATGGAGCAACAAAAAAAAAGTTATTATAACTGTTCAGTGGACGGTTGTTTAAATTAAATAATCGTGAATTTCGCCAATAACGAAATCGTCGCAAGATATTTTCTGTGACAAATTTATAAATAACAATGACATTAAACTTAAAATATTTAAGTTATTAATTTATATTTCCATTCTTCCCGTTTCATTCTCAACAATAAATCAAACAACTAGATAAGAGTGCCACTACCACGATAGTTTTTTGGTGCATAAGCCATAATTGACAACCTTAGAGCGACCGCCGAGCGTAGGTATGAAAAGTGAAGTACATACAGGAGATTGACTTCTGAACTATCTGAATTTTGTGCACACGGAATTCAACGGAATTCGATTACGAACGTCAGAGAGTAAAGCCGAGTTTTTAGACTTGCAAGAATAATCATACAATTTGCATTACATTGCGGCGCTCGATTGACCACTACAAACTCGTTGGCTTTACGGCCTCGCAATGTAATGCAAATTGCACGATTTTTCTTGTAAGTCTAAACTCTGCTTTAGCAATACGGCCTCTGGTTGTAGTGGAATATTAAGAACTGCGCCTTTGGTACACTAATGTCTAACCAAAACATTTTGATACTAATAATTCATGACGAATAATTTATTAATTAACGACGGAAGACGAAGCGTTGGCAGGCCTCCCACCAGGTGTACTGATGACATCGTGAGAGTTGCGAGACACCGGTGGATGCAAGTGGCGAGTGGTCGTTCAGTGTGGCGTTCTAAGGGGGAGGCCTTTGTTCAGTAGTGGACGTCTTCCGGCTCATGATGATGATGATGATGATGATGAATTTATCAATTAATTATTTTTTACATTCATGATTTGTTACATTTTTTCGAATTGCGAATAAGTAATTCTTATTTGGCCAAATGCATTTCATTCTGAAACTGTAAAATGTTTCAGAATGTTATAAAACTGACCTAACCTATTATAGGGTTCAACACAACGGTCTTGAAACAAATCACACAAACCCATCTATCACCATCACCACCACAAAACACGACACGTTTCGAACCAGAGCTCATCTTCACATCTAACATCTGGTTGTATGGTGTGCCGTTGTGTTGCTCTTGCATAAGCTTGGCTATCATAAGGTAGCGGGTGAGCAAAGATTTTTTTTTAGTTCATGTATTTAAGTGTGTATTTATCTATAAGTATAAGTATGTTCATCCGTTGCCTAGCATCCATAATACAAGCTCTGCTTAGTTTGGGACTAGGTCGATTGGTATCAAGTGCCCCATGATATTTATTTTATTTAACGTTTGTTTGCACGAGTGACGAATCTATTCAACCATCGAAAGTGTCATCTTTCTGTAAACTAAGGCCGAAACTAGCACGAAACCCATAACATACACGCGACGCATCCTCGAAACAATAGCCAAATACATTTACGGCTGTCTGTGCGTCATGTCTGCCAAGTTATACAGCATAGCTGTTGATTGCGACTCCGTTCGCGAAGACTTCATTTATCGAAATCCCGCGGGAACTATGCAATTTTCCAGGATAAAAACTATCCTAAAGTTAACCCTATCCTTAACTTAATCTCCTAAGTCCTCGCGTACTTTATAAAGGACCAATTAACACTAATAATAACGGCCGAATGTACTTTTTCAAGTACAAATTGTTAATTGAATCAAGAATTTTAAGAAAATTGAAATAATATCCAAAATAACAAAGCAGGTCAACCACGTCTAGGTTTTAAGAACTAAGTTTGTTTATAAATGTGGACTCAGGAGGTTAAAACTTAAAATTGCTAAAAGTGGCTCCGAAGCGGTAACGTTTCGTGTGCTCTGCCTACCCCATCCGGGAACACAGGCGTGATGATTGTGTGTGTGTAAAAACTATCCTATATTCTTCGCCGGGACTCAAACTATCTGCTACCGAATAGCATCAAAATTGGTTCAGTAGATCCAGAGATTACCCCTTAAAAACTCACAAACTCACAAACTTTACCTCTTTATAATACCTAGTAAGTATGTACTCGTAGATGTGTATTTTCAGAAGTCAAGAAATGTTTGAGGTCGATATGCGACTTTAAACCCTTTGAGTCGTGCAAACCGCATCTCATCCTAAAAGTTTGAGTGAGTGAGTGATTATGTTTGTTACTTCTTCACGCTGAAACGGCTAGAAGGATTTAGATGAAATTTTATATGTAAATAGCTTGACATATGGAATAAAACATAGGCTACTTTTTATTCCGATATTCCCACTGGATAGGGATAAAAAACTCGAAATATCAACCCCTGGGCTTAGAGTCATGTGACATGATTGTTTTTAATGTAACGTTAATGAAAACCTCGATTTAAGTTTCGGGAATTCCAACGAGATCTTTTAAATCCCGAAATTTCAATTCAGCTGCTGAATCTAATGATTTACGTGTGCAAAGCCGCGGGTAAACAGTAGTAGGAATTAAAGATATTGACTCTACTTTGCTGAACGCATTTTTGACAAAATACTAGAAATTATCTCTTATTAGAATGTTCTCATTGTGTTCTAGTTACGGTATTCTCAAGTATCATCATCATCACATCAGCCGTAGGACGTCCATTGTTGGACATAGGCCTCCCCCATAGACCTCCAGTTGCCTCGATTGGGAGCAGCCTGCATCCACCTCCCGCGGCTTTAACCAGGTCATCCGTCCATCTAGCTGATGAACGTCCTACGCCCTAACTGCCATCTGTTCTCCGTGCTGTGTCCTGCCCATTGCCACTTCAACGAGCTAATCCGCTTGGCTATGTCGGTGACCGTTGTTCTTCTACGTATCTCCTCATTTCTGATCCTTAAGTATAATCTCGCATGTAACTAACTTAGAAAAGTATAATCTCACGTAAGTAACTTAGAAAAGTTGAATAACCTCCAAAATTGTAATTACGAAGTTCAACGGCCAAATCGATTTTTATCAAACATAGCTAAGAACCACCGCAAGGAAACTTGTTTTCACGTAAACAACCGCATCAATATCGGCCCATTCACTTTAGAGCTAGGATGCCATTGTATAGACAGACAAACATGTTGCCATTAGTATCAAACTTAAAACACCCCTTATATTGTTGTTAAAAATACAAATACTTGTCCCAACCGGGGATCGAACCCAGCACCTCAAGCTTCAGCCAGGATCCACCACTAAGCTCGACAAGCAATAACAGTTCCGGAAATAACTTTCTCCTTTGCCCACTAACTGGAACAGCTCAAAGCCATTAGCAGTTTCTACTTCTAAATATAGATTGCCACTAAACCGCGGTTAAAAGCGGCAACTCCTAAAATAAACTCCGTTCTAAAATTAGTTTTGATACCATCGTTAATTATAAGTACAACCCTGTTCGACGCAATGCGTCTGAAAGGTCGAGGATATAAATCGCAGATGAAAACAAAAACTGTCGTAACTCAAAATTTGGGGCTTTAGAGTTAAGTAATTATAGAAAAATCGAGCATTTGATTGTCGATTTTTCTGTATATTCAAATCAAAAAGCACCAATTTTTGAGTTACGACAGTTTTTGATTTCATGTGGGAAATATATCAATACAGCCAAAGTGTCAAATATTATATTTACCATAAGGTTATGGTTAGTGGCACAAAGGTGTTTTGTGTTTAAATACCTTGAATGTATTTAATGTACTTACCAACTTTCCTCTAAATCCGTCCACCACTTTTATGTGAATGAGTAACAAAAACACACACACACACACACGCACGCACGCACGCACGCACGCACGCACACACACACACACACACACACACACACTTACAAGATTTTTGCATTTACGATTTTAGTTGAAGTAATACGATAAGCAGCCGTACCTATGCACTAAAGTTGTTAGCAGAGCCTTGCTGCTAAGCAAAATTGATGTAGAATGGGGTCATTTTTGTTCGGTCGTTAATAAAAACCAAGATGGAGATTTTGGGTATTCTGTCTAATAGAAATTAAATAAAAACCTGAACACGAACAAAACCGCGGGTCATAGCTAGTATTATAAGTTTATAAAAGTTTATTAAAACTACTATTGATCAGACAACCACTCGCTAAAAGGGTGGGAGTGTCAGGGCGTAAACTACCAACCTACCTGGAGCCCTGATTTATACCTTAGCTGATACGAAGCAGGGCTCAACTTTAAACAGATGGACACATTAATCCAATGAAAAAGGAGGTCGTATGGTTTTGTCAACATGGCGTGTTCATTACAGCTTTTATGGCACAATGTCAAACAAATGTTTGTTTGTTGGACAGAAAGCAGTGTAAAAAGTGCGTTGAAACGTTTAAGTTGTTATAGTTTACATTGATCATGGCGTAATCACTGAATCGCCTGCCTAGGTAGAACCTTTTCACTATTACATTATGTGGACGTTCTACACATCAAATTAGGATTGGTATTGGAGTCTTTTTGTATTTTTTATTTCAACTCCAAATTTGTTACTTTTACGGTCATCCCGTGAAATCCAACGAAAATACAAACTGAAACATGGACGCACAGAAAAAACCCAGAAAAAGAGACCAGCGCTGGGAATCGAACCCAGGTGGGCTCGGGTGAGCGGTTAGTTCTGAAGGAATGTTGACGTCTCTTGATGAGAGCTAAAACATAGATGGCGCTAGTGTCGCTGCTTATTTGACTAGGAAAAAAAGCAGGCAGAAATGTGTGGTGCATGAGAGAAATTTGTATCTAGACTCTTGTCCAGTGTGGTGTAGGTATGTCACGCAGCACGGAATGCTGGGGACCTGGGTTCTATTCCCAGCGCTGGTCTCTTTTTCTGGGTTTTTTCTGTGCATCCATGTTTCAGTTAGTATTTTCGTTCCACACATCGTACAAATAAACTATTTTCTATAAAAATTATAAATCGTTCGTCAGATCGTCCAAAAATATTGAAAACATTTTAGCTTTTATCATTTTAATAAAAATATTAAAGATATACCCAGTTAACGTTTCGTGTGAAGTAAGACAAATACGAACTTTTCCGAAATAATACGTAGGGATTACATCTGTACAAATTTATTGCTTTGATCGGCATGCTTGTTGACACTACTTAAAATAAAATTTACTGAGTATACACCTCAACATTGGCGCCATACCCAAAACCAGATCAAATAACTGGGACAAACGTCAAACGAAAGTAAAATTCGTTCAAAACAAATAAATTAGCCAATAAAAGGGCCATTTGCATAATATCACTGGAGAAAGTGTCTCAAAATACAAATAAATAAATAACTTTATTTCGCTTGAAATATGGTACAAGAGGTGTTAATTAAAAGACAATATTGGTTCACATATTCACATCATCTGGCATGCAAAATGTCATAAATTACAATTCTTATTTTTATATTTATAATCAAAATGTCACCTGATTTATTATTAATCAAAAGAAGAAAAGTATTCGGTAACTGAGTAGAAACCTATAAATTTAACTAAAACTCGGGCTGGGTTTTACGAACTGAGAAAGTGTAAAAACCCAAGTTAATAATGCTTATTAAACATGTAATTGTAGTTAAAGCAACAGGCTATTTTGTGTGCTTGTAGGTAATAGTAAAAACCGGACAAGTATA
This sequence comes from Choristoneura fumiferana, assembly GCF_025370935.1. Classification (NCBI taxonomy): domain Eukaryota; kingdom Metazoa; phylum Arthropoda; class Insecta; order Lepidoptera; family Tortricidae; genus Choristoneura; species Choristoneura fumiferana. The sequence continues at coordinate 2,694,369 of NC_133493.1, forward strand.
TAAATAAGGAAGCTGAAGCACGCACCAGGGTGGAACCGTTGTGTTATTAATGTCATATTGACATTCTATACATTTGCCAAAGAAATCATGGCGAAATTAACTATTAAAAAATCGGATAATATATTTCAATAACTATGTTTTGAAGGATTTCTTACTTTATTAATAGTAAAACTAACTTGTTAAAACCCACGACGGGTATTAACCCCCTGACTAAAAGTGATTTGATTACAAACACAAAAAAAAAACATCGTGAGGATACCTGCACAAACCTGCGAAGCAATTCAATGGTGCGTGTGAAGTTCCTATCCACTGGGCCCGCGTGGGAACCATGGCCCAAGCCCTCTTGTTCTGAGAGGAGGCCTATGCCTAGCAGTGGGACGTATCTATATACAGCCTATGCTTGGAAGGAGGAAGGACAAAAAAACCATCCGGAGCGAAGCTCGTTTGCCCAGATACTTAGGTTCCACTTCACCAGAGATGTGCGAGGAAAATGTGTTCCATGAACAATAGCGCTTCATTTACCTCGCCTCGCTCCGCTCAGCTGTTTCAACCAGAGCAGTGCTGTACGAAGATAGGTATATGAAGCGTTTCTATTGGTCAGGAAGAACAAATTCCTCGCACATCTCTGGTGGTAACGCAGCGTTAAACTTTGAAATGAGAATGACGGGGATTTTTCAACTTTTTTAAGTTGGTTAAGTAAGTCGGAACATAAACTTTGAACATAAAACTGCCGTGAGACTCGCCCATATTTAATGAAATAAATCCGAATAACTAACGCCTTAAATCGAGTTGAGCTCGACATGTTTCAGGCTACTTCGCAGCCCTTCCTCTAGGAGGATCAACGCGACTCGGCTCGACAACAAACATGTCGAGCTCGATTTAAGGCGTGAGTTATCCGGATTCATTTAGTTAAATCTAATCTTTACTTGTGTCTATGCAAACGTTGCCTGAAATGATTGATCTGAAGCGATAAGGCCGCCTTTTGCTTACCTTGGAAAATCTCTTTATACCTGTGTTTTCTGTTCTGCTTACTATGTCTTGGTGTTAAATATAGAGTCATTGTAATGTACTCTAAATATTGTTAGGTTAAGTTAGGTCTTTTAGGGTTCCACAACCCTGGAAATCAAGTATGTTTTATAACCAAACCAGCCTTAAGTTTACGTAAACCGCTCGTGCCGTCGCCCGTACCGGTCTGCATGCGATTTGTCATAGCTTGCAACATTTGATGGGATTACGGACCAGTTTCCAGATTATAGTTTACTCGAGCAGATTGGTGTGTGCCCGTTATACACCGTCAAATATCAATTTTTTTTGTTCTTAAGAACAAAAAACACACCGTGTTATAATTTCGACGTGTGTTTTAAACAGTGACTCCTATAGCGGTGAGCAAAATATTTTTTTCTACTCCTCTAGATTAGACACTTATACAATATGGATATGCAAAAATGTTATACTTAACAAAAAAATTTACCGATTACCATAAAATATGAATATAACTTTCTGCCAGTTTGAAGTAGATGTCTCAGCAGCAGGAGCAGGACCTGTAGTCGTCTACCTCACTAAATACTATATATTGAGATTTTATCACTCCTGCTGGCTCATACTGAGACATCGAATTCAAACTGGTTGAAAATTATTTTCATGTTTTTTGTAGTCGAACAATTCATTTTATTGTGATACCATATCTTTTTTTAATATCAGTTGAACAAATTAAGGAACAAATACTAGCTAAAATAACGGCTACGAATCTTTATTGTTCAAACGACGTTTAATCATGCTAGGCATAAGCAATGTGAAAACATCAAGTTCGCCGGGATACCCGTTAACGACGCCGCATGTGACGATGTGGCCATGATCTAAGACATTGTCAAGCCGCGATTGATCGTACCGCAACTAACCATGGAAACAGGCCCTAATTCTGATGGATTAGTTTTTAATGAGCAAGGCAGAACTAAATTGCCCAAGACCCGCTTTATCCTAATGCATCTGGTTTAATAAGACGATGATATGAAAACCGTTTTCAACAAACATCAATGTTATTAGGAAATCGTTCGATTACAGGATATCCAGATGCAGTTTGACTGCAACCAGCAGTTATACGAATACTTTACTTATCTCATCATCGGATTGTGAGGGTTCTTCTATTACCCCACTAGCAACAGGTATGTCCGCTTTATATCCATGTGCTGATGCATTCCGAGTATGTAGTTCACCGATGTCTACATCTATAGCTCTATGTTCATTATTTAATTGGAACCTCAGCACCTACTACCATAAGTGGTCTACCACCCTTTTCGTTTGCATGTCATAAAATAATAATGCAATGGTATGTGTCACTTGAAAGTTCCACTTTAGCGACATTTCATTTGATAGGACTTGTTTAAAATTGATTAGACCAGTTATTTGTGATAGTACCTAAGTACTTCAAAATATCCTAATAATTTATAAATTAAAATGTATGAACATAAAAACTACCGTGAGACTCACTCATATTAAATATAAGACTCGCGAATATAAATATAGTGGCGGCGTTGTTGCAGCAGCCGCTGATCGCGTTGCTCCGAAGACAAGGGTTAGATTAGCCCGAAACATGTCGAGCTAACTCGATTTAAACTGAGTTATCCGGGTCATTATATTAATAAAATGGTATGCTTTCAATAATTTTACTTTATTCCTAAATCTAAGTTTTTTTGTGAAAATCAAAAGTGACAGAAAAAAGCCGGTATTTTTAACTATACAGCATGTATTTTTTATACACTTACAAAAAGTAACGAGAAGATTTAAAAGTGCTATGAACCAATATTGCAATTTTTAAGTTTGGCATTGACTACCAGATCGCAATTTATTTTTCATATTTATCAAGGAGCAATGTATTGCAATGTATTTGACACGAGGGAGTAAGCGGCTCTGTAACGCTGACACGTCCGCAAGTGTGAAGTTTTAAACAAAAACAAACTAGTGATCGAGTAGCTCTACATTGCGTGATAATTTATTTTCTAAGGGAAAAAGTATATCGAAAATACAAACTGACACCCATGTCTGCATCCATATGCACAGAAAACCAGAAAAGAGACCAGCACTGGGAATCGAATCCAGGTCCTCAGCAATCCGTGCTGCGTGCTATAACCCCTATACCACTGCTGGACTCCTATCTAGACACTAATATTTCCTATGCATACATATCTCAGGTTGCTTATTTCAATTCCTATCAAATGAATATGTCGCTAAAGTCGAACTTTCAAGTTGACAGACACGTCTATTGGCATTATTGTTTTATGTCATGCAAACGATCATCCACTTTAAGGTGGTAGACCAATTTTTGCTGAATTTAATCCTTAAATGTTTATAAGGTTCCAACTACCTTCAAAGTTTGTGGTAATAACAAAAATTTACGCGGTATAAACAAAAACCTACCCATTTCCAATTGCCATCACTAAAAATAACATTCAGCGGACCGTGCGCTACTGGCAATCCTTTTAATACAAAAATTTACGCGACATAAACAAAAACTTACCCATTTCCATTGCCAACACTAAAAATAACATTCACCGACCCGTGCGCTACTGGCAATCCTTTTGTTCACTTTTTATTGATCTTTCTTTGTTTTCGCAACTAAACCCGCCGGGAGAGCCTAAATAAAATATCACGCTAAGTGCGTTTGTGTTTGCCTGCCAATTAGTGCGCGCCATAGAGCTGTGTTGAGACAAAATTGTGCGCACTGTTTCTTAAGATTCCGTAACCATTTTTTTTTTACATTTCAACTGTCCGTGTATTACATGTAATGCACCCTCAAACTAGCTCTGCTACGTCTACATGACATCAGAAATGGATAATTCTGTACATTTGTGCATTACCTGTAATGTACAGACGTATCGACCCATGACAGTGGCGAAAGCGAGGGACAGTCAAAGTGTTAAAATATAACTTGAGCTCTCGTGGGACGAGTCGTCCATAAATTACGTCAAGCCATTAGTGAAATAGAAACAAAATGTGACAAAGGGGGAGGTTGCTAAAAAATGGTCAAAATTAGTGTGACGTACTAAATATGGTTGGTCCAGAAATATTTGAAAAAAAATACAAAGAGATGGTTCAACTCACGATTATAAGTCAGGAACAGTCTGACTAGTTTCGATCTTATCGTTGATCTTTTCCGTGTCTGACTTTACAATCGTGAGTTGAACCGTTTATAGGTTTTTGTTCAAAATTTATTTTAATACAAACTTTCTTTTCTGTCTATGCTTGCATTGTCATCCTAAATGTCATCAAATTCGGACTTGAATTGTT
>NC_133493.1:2706714-2710426 GCF_025370935.1 Choristoneura fumiferana
CAATTATTTCCTATTAAGTTAGCATTTAGTTTTAAAATCAGTTTTTTGTAGCCAACTTTCTAAGACAAACTGTGCGTCTAGAAACTGTTTTATTTTAACTTGTATTCATTTAACTTAATTAAAATTTAATAGCAAATTATAGCAGCAAAAAAACAGCTTTACCTATCTAATGTCATTGCTCTCCATCTAATAGACATGAACTTTTTTTAGCAAACTGTCTTAAGTATTTTTTCTTTATTTTACAGAACGTAATGTAAAATGAAAATGAAATTACAAAATTACACTGTAATCATAAGATGAACGTAATATGACCATTTATGCCGTAGACAAGCCCGGTTTTATTTTTAACAAGGCACAGCAGGCAGACTGCTGTTAAAAAGTTTTGCTCTTTTACTTAAAGATCTCAATACCTAGCCTTGAAGATTTTATGACCTAGGTTCGAGCCCGGCTTCGCCTTACTTTCAACTTGGCTGTCCGTCAGTATAAAACCTGTCTTTAGTTAAGGTAAAGGACCATGTAGTAAAGTGCTTTTACTGCTTTTATATATTCTTGCGAAAACGTTTTCTGAAGACTTTTCTTCGGGATTTTACGTCATAGGCCCTGTTGTTTTTTTTTTTTGGATCTATACTTAATGCAATTGCAATCTCTTGTATTTAACTTGTAATAATGACTGTGATCAGTACTTTTTATTAACCCCCGACGCAAAAGCGAAGGAGTGTCATAAGTTTGACCGCTATGTGTGTCTGTCTGTCTATCTGTGTTTCTGTCTGTGGCACCGTAGCTCTTAAACGGGTGGACCAATTCGAATGCGATGTTTTTATTTGAAAGCAGGTTTTCTAGCGATAGTTTTTAGACTCATTTTATCAAAATCGGTTCAGCCGTTTTGAGATATTGAACTTTGAAGTGACAGTTGGGGGTTTTCCAACTTTTTTGAGCTGTCACTACATTTTTCAGAAGTTTCATCAAACAAACTTTACATAATATTATATAATGGGTAACTACTTTGCTGAATCTTCCTTAAAAAAATGGAGCGAAGATCCCAAGAAATGAGATCATCACAAATCACATCATTCTAAAATACTTCAGTCTATTTAAAAAATGCAATATGAATAATTAAGGTATATTTATTTAAGTACCAAATTTTTTTTAAAAATGGTTCTATCCACGTTTAATACAATGTTTGCCGAGAAGGATAGAGTCAAAATGTACGAAACGCGTCATTATGTTCTTAAACTTGAACTTCTAAGCGTTAAAGTTCATTTCAATTAGGATTTAGACGAAAAACTTGCAAATGTCAATGATTTTAGCAAAAACTGAATAGAAGTAATTTACCAATTAAATGATACTCTAACGGAATACCTAAGCCAGAAGAAGTAAGTTAATTACAGATTATTAAGAAACTTAAGTATTTTGTTGAAAGATTTATTAAAGTAAAAACAAAACAAAAAGCAGAAATAATACTAAATATTACAAACTAAATTAAAATGTATATTAAAAACTAAGCTTTATCCAAAAAACCCGGCCAAGAGCGTGTCGGACACGCCCAAGATAGAGTTCCTTCCAAGATAGAGTTCCAAGATAGAAATCAAGTAATATTATGTGCGTTATAACACAATTAAAACACTTACTACAGTCTTAAAATTTATTACCAGAAAAAGAGCGTATCGTCACGGCACTTACGTCCTTTTGTTGAGAAGCGCAGTTTTTCGGCAATAACTCAAAAACGGTATATCCGATCATGTTGAAACCAATTTTCGTTGAAAGTATTTATTAAGCGTTACCTTTCCATATTTTTGCATATTTTTTGGACAAACGGTTTACAAGATAGAGTGGGGGGGACACAATTTTTGCTACTTTGGGAGCGATTACTTCCGAAAATCTTCACTTAATCAAAAAAGTTTTTGAGAAACCTTACTATCTTTTCAAAAGAGCTGTCGAACTATGTGCCACACGTTGATGCGAGTTATTTTTTTTTTCAATTTCTGTTACGTGTATGAAGTGCCCCCCTGTAAATATTTATTTTTATAATTTAACTACAAAACTAAATAGCAGCTTTGACAAGACATCTGTACTCCAAATTTCATTGATTTGCATCTTGTAGGTTTCGAGTAAAATGCCTGTGACATACGGACGGACGGACAGACAGACAGACAGACGGATTTGACGAAACTATAAGGGTTCCGTTTTTGCCATTTTGGCTCCGGAACCCTAAAAAGGCCCCTGCGGCATTGTGCCGAAGATGCTGGCAGCATTTCCTCGTTGAAACGCTAGGCTAATTCTTTGAGCGAGGTAGCTGCCAGCTCTTCGGTCACCGGGGCATCGATAAGCCTCTTAGAAATCTCTTTGAAGAGGCTTAGTGCTCCTGACCCCACGGACCAAGGGTCTCGACACCGAAAGGGACGAAATTATATTGAAATTTTGTTGAAATCTATCTATCTATAACAGCCCTTATAGCGCCCGTCTTCGGACATAGGCCTCCTCTCTACCTCTCTCTTCCCCTTCCTTCCTCCTTCGTTCTTCCTTTCTCTTTCTCTCACTAGTCTTGCTCATATTTTGCAAACATGTTCCCTTCTAAGCGGTGTACAAAAGAAATAATGAAGGAGTTTCCCGAAATTAACACGGCATTTAGGTTTTTTTTCGAAATTTTCCAAAGAAGCTTACCTCTAATAAAACATTATCCAAAAGGTGGCCTTTCTATGGCAAAATCGTGCAATTCCGTATTAATTCAGCGTGATAATGCATGATCCGAACGATGTCGGTAAACAAGATGCGATGATTTTATCGCGGGATCGCGGTATGCGGAAAGCATCTGAGTGGACCTTATATGTCCATGACGTCTTCGGCTGACATGATGATGATATGATGACATGATTTTCATGACCATTCTCATTTGTCTGTTCACCATACTAATTACCGTGTCATTTTTTCCAGCAATATTGATGCGGTAATTAGACTGAGGGTACACATGAATAAGAATAAGCGTCATGCTTTTTCTGAATCTGTGCTCTCAGTTAATAGGCTAGTGTCCTAAAAAAATCTAATTATTCCATCAGTTATCCAATATTTATTGCATATGGACTAGTTTCTTACATCTCTTCTCTTCTTACATTATCTTTTTTAGAGGTATTCGAGACTGATTAAACAACTTTTTTTTTCTCTTTCCCCACCCTATTATGCAGTCACATATAGCCCACCTTAATATAGAAAAACGCCCATTAATTTCTCTTTTCACCTATTCTCGTGTAAACCGCATAACTTTGAGACCCAGTATTTACAAGACTATGCGACCCGACCTAGATGACCTTTTCATCACTAGCTTCCTGCTTCTCGCCAGTCCGCATTTCTTGATAATATAAACTACTATATACGTATACTTTGGTATAATTTTAATATACGTTACCCTTGTTATTTTCTGTTTGAAATCTTCACTAGATTTAATCTTGCGTGTAAAGTTTTATGATTGGTTTTTTGGAGTCTTTTTGTATTTTTTTATTTCAACTCCTGTTACTTTTACGGTCATAACGGAAAACCATACCGAAAACACAAACTGAGATATAGATGCACAGAAATACCAGAAAATCCCCTCAAGATGAGATATGTGTGCATAGGAAAAATTTGTGTCTAGACTCCTATCCAGCGGTGGTGTAGGGGTTTTATCACGCAGCACGGAATGCTGAGGACCTGGGTTCGATTCCCAGCGCTGGTCTCTTTT
>NC_133493.1:2710526-2743397 GCF_025370935.1 Choristoneura fumiferana
CATCTTAGGCCTCTAGGTGTGGCAACGCGTCTGCATACCCTGTGTTCAGATGTTTTTGGGCGGTGGTGATCTCTTACCATCAGGAGAGCACTTGCTCGTTTGCCATCTAATGATAAAAAAAAAAAGTTCCTAAAGGCGCCACACCACGTCGAGGCGACAACTCGCCACTTGCGTCCACCGGCTGCCCGAACTCTTTTTGATGTCGCCAGTCAATCTAATGAACCGCCAACGCTTCGTCTTCCTATTCGCTGTCGTACATTTCGTTGAATAGAATCACCTGGTATATCACCAGCCTAGAATCCTTGAGATAGGCATACAGTTCAAACAGAAACATCGCGCGTACTTAGAAACTAAAAGAATAAGAATATTTTAAACACCCCATATTCTCACAGAAATGGCATTTCTATAAAAGAACTACAGCCAAATGGTTTTTTTAAACGTTTTCATCATGGTCATCATCGTCGTCTATAACATATTTTAATCAATTAATTTTAATTCACTTGAAAAACTGTTTAAAACTAAACACAAAAAAAAACACAGACACACTGTAATGATAGGAATGCCAGCGGAAAGTAGTCCAATAAACTTATGGAAGCATGTATGGCAAATATTGGCAATTACTTGATCACTTTACAAAGCTCAGTCCTGGGTTCGATTTCCGGCCGGGACAGATATTTATATGAATAATACAAATGTTTTCTCCCGGGACTTGGATATTTAATATGGTATTTAAAGTAGGTATGTATTTATCTATATAAGTATGTTTATCCGTTGCCTAGTATCCATAGTACAAGCTTTGCTTAGTTTGGGACTAGGTCAATTGGTATCAAGTGTCTTATGGTATTTATTTTAACCATTTTCGAATAATTAAACCGCCCTTTTTAAAAATAAAACAATCAATTCAAGTCTGAATTTGATGACATTCAGGATGACAATGCAAGCATAGACAGAAAAGAAAGTTTGTATTAAACAAAAACCTATAAACGGTTCAACTCACGATTATAAAGTCAGACACGGAAAAGATCTTCCGATAAGATCGAAACTAGTCAGACTGTTCCTGACTTATAATCGTGAGTTGAACCGTCTCTTTGTATTTTTTTTTTCAAATATTTCTGGGACCAACCATATTTAGTACGTCACACCAATTTTGACCATTTTTAGCAACCTCCCCCTTTGTCACATTTTGTTTCTATTTCACTAATGGCTTGACGTAATTTATGGACGACTCGTCCCACGAGAGCTCAAGTTATATTTTAACACTTTGACTGTCCCTCGCTTTCGCCACTGTCATGGGTCGATACGTCTGTACATTACAGGTAATGCACAAATGTACAGAATTATCCATTTCTGATGTCATGTAGACGTAGCAGAGCTAGTTTGAGGGTGCATTACATGTAATACACGGACAGTTGAAATGTAAAAAAAAAATGGTTACGGAATCTTAGGAAACAGTGCGCACCAATTTTGTCTCACCACAGCTCTATGGGCGCGCACTAATTGGCAGGCAAACACAAACGCACTTAGCGTGATATTTTATTTAGGCTCTCCCGGGTTTAGTTGCGAGAAACAAAGAAAGATCAATAAAAAGTGAACAAAAAGGATTGCCAGTAGCGCACGGGTTGGTGAATGTTATTTTTAGTGTTGGCAATTGGAAATGGGTAGGTTTTTGTTTATACCGCGTAAATTTTTGTTATTACCACAAACTTTGAAGGTAGTTGGAACGTTAATAAACATTTAAGGATTAAATTCAGCAAAAATGTGAAATGGGTAAAGATATATGTATACATAGGGTAAATTAGTGTTATTAAGGAGTGCAGCAGTGCACGGATTGCTGAGGACCTGGATTCGATTCCCAGTGCTGGTCTCAGTCTGTGCTGGTGTCAGTTTGTATTTTCGATATACTTTTTCCCTTAGAAAATAAATTATCACGCAATGTAGAGCTACTCGATCACTAGTTTGTTTTGTTTAAAACTTCACACTTTGCGGCGTGTCAGCGTGACAGAGCCGCTTACTCCCTCGTGTCAAATACATTGCAATACATTGCTCCTTGAAAAATATGAAAAATAAATTGCGATCTGGTAGTCAATGTCAAACTTAAAAATTGCAATATTGGTTCATAGCACTTTTAAATCTTCTCTTATTTGTAAGTGTATAAAAATACATGCTGTAGGTAGTTAAAAATACCGGCTTTTTTTCTGTCACTTTTGATTTTCAACAAAAAACTTAGATTTAGGAATAAAGTAAAATTATTGAAAGCATACCATTTCATTTATAATTAATTAGGATATTTTTAAGTACTTAGGTACTATCAGCCAAATAAGTGGTCTATCAATTTTTAAACAAGTTCCTATCAAATAAATATGTCGCTAACGTGGAACTTTCAAGTTGACACATGTATACCATTGGCATTATTATTTTGTGACATGCAAACGAATATCAACTAAAGGGTGGTAGACCACATATTTGGCTGATGGTACCATACGTGCATTTAAACTAAATAATAAAAAAAACAGGTGCTGAGGTTTCCAATTAAATAATGAACATAGAGCTATAGATGTAGACATCGGTGAACTACATACTCGGAATGCATCAGCACATGGATATAAAGCGGACATACCTGTTGCTAGTGGGGTAACAGAAGAACCCTCACAATCCGATGATGAGATAAGTAAAGTACTCTTATAACTACTGGTTGCAGTCAAACTGCATCTGGATATCCTGTAATCGAACGATTTCCTTAATAACATTGATGTTTGTTGAAACGGTTTTCATATCATCGTCTTATTAAACCAGATGCATTAGGATAAAGCGGGTCTTGGGCAATTTAGTTCTGCCTTGCTCATTAAAAACTAATCCATCAGAATTAGGGCCTGTTTCCATGGTTAGTTGCGGTACGATCAATCGCGGCTTGACAATGTCTTAGATCATGGCCACATCATCACATGCGGCGTCGTTAACGGGTATCCCGCCGAACTTGCTGTTTTCACATTGCTTATGCCTAGCATGACTAAACGTCGTTTGAACAATAAAGATTCGTAGCCGTTATTTTAGCTTGGTATTTGTTCCTTAATTTGTTCAACTGATATTAAAAAAAGATATGGTATCACAATAAAATGAATTTTTCGACTACAAAAAAAAATGAAAATAATTTTCTACCAGTTTGAATTCGATGTCTCAGCATGAGCCAGCAGGAGTGATAAAAGCTCAATATATAGTATTTAGTGAGGTAGACGACTACAGGTCCACTCCTGCTGTTGAGACACCTACTTCAAACTGGTAAAAAATATATTCATATTTTTTTTGTAATCGGTAAGTATTTTTTTTGTTTAGTATAACATTTTTTGCATATTATGTATAAGTGTCTCTAGAGGTGTAGAAAGAAATATTTCTGCTCACCGTTTATAAGAGTCACTGTTTAAAAACACACGTCGAAATTATAACACGGTGTTAAGAACAAAAAAAAATGATATTTGACGGTGTATAACGGGCACACACCAATCTGCTCGAGTAAACTATAATCTGGAAACTGGTCCGTAATCCCATCAAATGATGCAAGCTATGACAAATCGGCATGCAGACCGGTACGGGCGACGGCACGAGCGGTTTACGTAAAGTTAAGGGCTGGTTTGGTTATAAAACATACTTGATTTCCAGGGTTGTGGAACCCTAAAAGACCTTTTTTTTTTGCGATGTGAAAATGCTTTATGCTTCCGTGGAAAGTTATGTGGGACTCTCTGAACTTAGCATACCCCCCCCCCCACACTACAAGGTTGGAAGATATATATATATATTTTTTTAATTTTTATTATACCATTTTCTCGGCATACTTTACATACATACATACATACTCGTATTCTTGCAAAATTACAGCTTTCTATCATTGATAGTCCCTGAGCAAAGCCGCGGACGGACAGACAGACAGACAGACAGACAGATCGACAGACAGCCATGGCGAAACTATAAGGGTTCCGTTTTTGCCATTTTGGCTCCGGAACCCTAAAAAGTTGAAAACTCCCCGTCATTCTCATTTCAAAGCTTAAAGCTGCGTTACCACCAAAGATGTGCGAGGAATGTGTTCTTCGTGACCAATGGAAACGCTTCATTTACCTATCTTCGTACAGCACCGGAGCACCGCTCTGGTTGAAACAGCTCAGCGGAGCGAGGCGAGGTAAATGAAGCGCTATTGGTTCATGAAAAACACATTTCCTCGCACATCTCTGGTGGAAGTGGAACCTAAGTATCTGGGCAAACGAGCTTCGCTCCGGCCGGTTTTTTTTTGTCCTTCCTCCTTCCAAGCATAGGCTGTATATATATACGTCCTACTGCTGGGCATAGGCCTCCTCTCAGAACAAGAGGGCTTAGGCCATGGTTCCCACGCGGGCCCAGTGGATTAGGAACTTCACACGCACCATTGAATTGCTTCGCAGGTTTGTGCAGGTTTCCTCACGATGTTTTTTTTTGTGTTTGTAATCAAATCACCTTTAGTCACGGGGTTAATACCCGTCGTGGGTTTTAACAAGTTAGTTTTACTATTTATAAAATAAGAAATCCTTCAAAATATAGTTATTGAAATATATTATCCGATTTTTTACTAGTTAATTTCGCCATGATTTCTTTGGCAAATGTGTCAATATGACATTATAACACAAAAGTTACACCCTGGTGCGTGATTCAGCTTCCTTATTTATATAATTGTCCGGTTTTTACTATTACCTACAAGCACACAAAATAGCCTGTTGCTTTAACTACAATTACATGTTTAATTAGCATTATTAACTTGGGTTTTTACACTTTCCCAGTTCGTAAAACCCAGCCCGAGTTTTAGTTAAATTTTATAGCTTTTTATGCTGAGACTAGCGGCATTCATAGAAAACTATTTATTAGGTTTGTTCTAGGCTTGTGTGGTTCACGTCCAGTCACTTGCGTTAAAATATCTGCCACAGCGGAGCGTGCAAAAATATCTGACAGGTCCTATTGGCCCTAGAAATAGAGTCGTCATTATCATCATCATCAGCCAGAAGACGTCCACTGCTGAACAAAGGCCTCCCCCTTAGAACGCCACAATGAACGACAACTCGCCACTTGCATCCACCGGTTTCCCGCAACTCTCACGATGTCGTCAGTCCACCTGATAGGAGGCCTGCCAACGCCTCGTCATCCGGTTCGTGGTCGCCACTCGAGAACTTTTCTCCCCCAACGGTTATCTGTTCTTCGAGCGATATGGCCCGCCCATTGCCACTTCAACTTGCATATTTTTCCAGCTATGTCAGTGACTTTAGTTCTTCGACGAATTTCCGTATTCCGGATTCTATCGCGCAAAGAAACTCCAAGCATAGCTCTCTCCATAGCTCGTTGCGTGACTCTGAGCGTCTCTAAGAGGCCAACAGTCAAGGACCACGTCTCAGAGCCATAAGTCATCACTGGCAACACACACTGGTCGAAGACTCTAGTCTTCAGGCACTGCGGAATATTGGACGAGAAGATATCACGAAGTTTCCCGAATGCTGCCCATCCGAGTTGGATTCTTGGGGCGACCTCTTTGTCAAAGTTGGACCTACCCAATTGGACAACTTGAGAGAATAGAGTCGTACCTATCAGATATTATGTACATTTGATTCCTGACCCACCGTAAAACATTCTCATAGTATGATTGATTTTTGGAGTTTTTTTGTATTTTTTATTTCAACTCCAAATAACAAATTTGGATTTGGAGTTGAAATAAAAAGTACAAAAAAAACTCCAAAAATCAATCATAATTTGATTGCTTAGTAGCGATATCTCTTGTCTGTGTGAGCGGTTGGTTCCAAAAGAATGTGACGTCTGTCGACGCAACATAGATATCGCTAGTGCTGCTGCTTAAGTAGCATAGTAGAAATGGAGCAACCTGAGATATGTATGCATAGGAAAAATTCGTGTCTAGATTCCTGTCCAGCAGTGGTGTATGAGTTATAGCACGCAGCACGGAATGCTGAGGACCTGGGTTCGATTCCCAGTGCTGGTCTCTTTTTCTGGTTTTTCTGTGCATCCATGTCTCAGTTTGTATTTACGATATTCTCATAGTAAGTGTAATAAGTTCCCTTGTCAAACAATGCGATGGCAATGCGACTTTTTCTACGAAAAGTTTCCACAGTGAGTCACGATTCAGTTGGTTCGAGTGTACGCTTTATTGTGTCAGACACAGATATAGATTACACTAGATTACGCAAATGCAACCAAACGGCGATGTTGGCCCCATACAAAGACTGACCGCTAACTGACTAATCGTGACTAGTGACTGACTCGAGCCTCATGGCGCGGGCGGGCGGCGCATTTGAATCGCCTTTTTTTTTTTTTTTATTTGACTGGATGGCAAACGAGCAAATGGGTCTCCTGACGGTAAGAGATCACCACCGCCCATAAACATCTGCAACACCAGGGGTATTGCAGACGCGTTGCCAACCTAGAGGCCTAAGATGGGATACCTCACGTGCCAGTAATTTCACCGGCTGTCTTACTCTCCACGCCGAAACACAACAGTGCAAGCCTTGCTGCTTCACGGCAGGATTAGCGAGCCAGATGGTGGTAGCAATCCGGGCGGACATAAAAACTTTGCGCGGACATCGGGGAATTCACATCGCTAATTCACTCTTGAGACGTCACAGTAGATATAAAAAAGTGACACGCTTGGTTTTCATACATTGAGGTGTTTGCGTTATCTAGTGTACTCTATATCTGTGGTGTCAGATATTGGTGCTGACTGTAGAATAAGATTAACCCACTATTGCACCATATTATATTGATTAAATTTGTCCGTCAAATAAAATTAATTAACGAGTGGTGAAATAGCCCCTAAGTCTCTGACACTGTACTAGAAAAAAGCTTAGGCCTAGTGGTTTGGCCTATGGCCTCTCAAGCAGAGGGTTGTAGATTCAAATCTGGGTTTGCACTGAATTTTTCGAAATTAAAATGCGAAATTATAATTCGAAATTTATCACAAGCTTTACGGTACAGGGAAAAATGCATAAACCTGTGAAGTAATTCAATGGGGTGTCTGAAGTTCCCAAACCCAGCCACTCAAATTGGTCCGCTGCATTCCCGACCCGATCCACAGGCTGCTGAGCGTTTTGCGCTTTAGGACCAGTATAGACGGACTGCATTCCAACTGCAACGTAACTACCAGCTGCCAATGAACTAAAATAATTTCCTTGCTCACCCGCGACCTTATGACAGCTAAGCTTATGCAAAATATGCGTGTTCATGCAGTTCCTCCACCTCCACACTGTAAGAACACACACAAATCACACAAACCCATCTATCACCACCACCACACTACACTGACGCGTTTCGAACTCAACCAGAGCTCATCTTCAGAGTGACACAACCGTACACCATGCTACCAGTTGTTAGACTAACGAACCACAACCAATTAAATTATTACCAAGGAAATTATTTTAGTTCATTGATATGGACCTCCGCAAAGTAACGCCTGATTCAATAAATTACCAGCTGCCACACATTTGTCGCTGCCGTACATAGTGCATCCCGTCGAAACTCGTCACTAGTTCGTGCATTAAGGTGGTTTTCCACCGGCGAGACGAGACGAGGCGAGACGAGAATTGAAATTTGTATGGCAGCGCTCGCGGCGGCTCGCGGCGGCTCGCGAGAATGCATAGGTTCAAATTTCAATTCTCGTCTCGCCTCGCCGGTGGAAAAATCACCATTACACCTAATAAACTCACTCCTCGAATTGGCCCCAAGCTGCGATGTGTTTGCGAATAGTTGGTTAAGCTGGTGTGATGAATGTCTGAAGTTCTGCGAGAAGATGGATGTACGATGGATTTATGTGTCTGATCTGGTTAATTGTTATTTAATTGTTAGTTTTATTACTCTTTAGCTACTAAGCCATGTCTTTGTTTTGAAGAATAAAGATTATATCTATCTATCTATCTACGATCTTCCTCTGTTAAATTGTAATTGGGTACTATTATTTGTTCTATAATATATTATTAGTGTAAAACTGTATATAAATTTCACAGTGCTGTAGTTGCTGTAATGCTGTGAAATGTTTTTATGAATAAAAAAAAAAGTAGTTGCATAACTGCACGCTGACTGCGATAAAAATATATGAGCAGTTGGCAGTTGCGGCTACGTTGCAGTTGAAAGAAAGAAAGAAAAAAGAAAGAAAATAATTTATTTATAACAGCAATGACACATAATAAGTAAAAATAACAATAAAAAAAAATAAAATGCAATGATGCAAATGTTGGAATGCAGTCTGTCTGTACTGGCCCCTAGTGAAACTATTTATTCTATTGGAGTAGACAGTCAAGTTTGCAGTCTGACCGAAGAGACACTTTCTCCAGTGATATTATGCAAATGGCCCTTTTATTGGCTAATTTATTTGTTTTGAACGAATTTTACTTTCGTTTGACGTTTGTCCCAGTTATTTGAGCTGGTTTTGGGTATGGCGCCAATGTTGAGGTGTATACTCAGTAAATTTTTTTTTAAGTAGTGTCAACAAGTACTATTTCGGAAAAGTTCGTATTTGTCTTAGTTCACACGAAACGTTAACTGGGTATATCTTTAATATTTTTATTAAAATGATAAAAGCTAAAATGTTTTCAATATTTTTTGATGATCTGACGAACGATTTATAATTTTTATAGAAAATAGTTTATTTGTCCGATGTGTGGAACGAAAATACTAACTGAAACATGGATGCACAGAAAAAACCCAGAAAAAGAGACCAGCGCTGGGAATAGAACCCAGGTCCCCAGCATTCCGTGCTGCGTGACATACCTACACCACACTGGACAAGAGTCTAGACACAAATTTCTCCCATGCACATAAGCAGCGACACTAGCGCCAAAGTCTAAGAACGTACATTTTCTTACACTGTGCTAGCGCCATCTATGTTTTAGCTCTCATCAAGAGACGTCAACATTCCTTCAGAACTAACCGCTCACCCGAGCCCACCTGGGTTCGATTCCCAGCGCTGGTCTCTTTTTCTGGGTTATTTCTGTGCGTTCATGTTTCAGTTTGTATTTTCGTTGGATTTCACGGAATGACCGTAAAAGTAACAAATTTGGAGTTGAAATAAAAAATACAAAAAGACTCCAATACCAATCCTAATTTGATGTGTAGAACGTCCACATAATGTAATAGTGAAAAGGTTCTACCTAGGCAGGCGATTCAGTGATTACGCCATGATCAATGTAAACTATAACAACTTAAACGTTTCAACGCACTTTTTACACTGCTTTCTGTCCAACAAACAAACATTTGTTTGACATTGTGCCATAAAAGCTGTAATGAACACGCCATGTTGACAAAACCATACGACCTCCTTTTTCATTGGATTAATGTGTCCATCTGTTTAAAGTTGAGCCCTGCTTCGTATCAGCTAAGGTATAAATCAGGGCTCCAGGTAGGTTGGTAGTTTACGCCCTGACACTCCCACCCTTTTAGCGAGTGGTTGTCTGATCAATAGTAGTTTTAATAAACTTTTATAAACTTATAATACTAGCTATGACCCGCGGTTTTGTTCGTGTTCAGGTTTTTATTTAATTTCTATTAGACAGAATACCCAAAATCTCCATCTTGGTTTTTATTAACGACCGAACAAAAATGACCCCATTCTACATCAATTTTGCTTAGCAGCAAGGCTCTGCTAACAACTTTAGTGCATAGGTACGGCTGCTTATCTTATTACTTCAACTAAAATGGTAAATGCAAAATTTTGTACGTGCGTGTGTGTGTGTGTGTGTGTGCGTGCGTGCGTGCGTGCGTGCGTGCGTGCGTGCGTGCGTGCGTGTGTGTGTGTGTGTGTGTGTGCGTGTGTGTGTGTGTGTTTTTGTTACTCATTCGCATAAAAGTGGTGGATGGATTTAGAGGAAAGTTGGTAAGTACATTAAATGCATTCAAGGTATTTAAACACAAAACACCTTTGTGCCACTAACCATAACCTTATGGTAAATATAATATTTGACACTTTGGCTGTATTGATATATTTCCCACATGAAATCAAAAACTGTCGTAACTCAAAAATTGGTGCTTTTTGATTTGAATATACAGAAAAATCGACAAACAAAGGCTCGATTTTTCTATAATTACTTAACTCTAAAGCCCCAAATTTTGAGTTACGACAGTTTTTGTTTTCATCTGCGATTTATATCCTCGACCTTTCAGACGCATTGCGTCGAACAGGGTTGTACTTATAATTAACGATGGTATCAAAACTAATTTTAGAACGGAGTTTATTTTAGGAGTTGCCGCTTTTAACCGCGGTTTAGTGGCAATCTATATTTAGAAGTAGAAACTGCTAATGGCTTTGAGCTGTTCCAGTTAGTGGGCAAAGGAGAAAGTTATTTCCGGAACTGTTATTGCTTGTCGAGCTTAGTGGTGGATCCTGGCTGAAGCTTGAGGTGCTGGGTTCGATCCCCGGTTGGGACAAGTATTTGTATTTTTAACAACAATATAAGGGGTGTTTTAAGTTTGATACTAATGGCAACATGTTTGTCTGTCTATACAATGGCATCCTAGCTCTAAAGTGAATGGGCCGATATTGATGCGGTTGTTTACGTGAAAACAAGTTTCCTTGCGGTGGTTCTTAGCTATGTTTGATAAAAATCGATTTGGCCGTTGAACTTCGTAATTACAATTTTGGAGGTTATTCAACTTTTCTAAGTTACTTACGTGAGATTATACTTTTCTAAGTTAGTTACATGCGAGATTATACTTAAGGATCAGAAATGAGGAGATACGTAGAAGAACAACGGTCACCGACATAGCCAAGCGGATTAGCTCGTTGAAGTGGCAATGGGCAGGACACAGCACGGAGAACAGATGGCAGTTAGGGCGTAGGACGTTCATCAGCTAGATGGACGGATGACCTGGTTAAAGCCGCGGGAGGTGGATGCAGGCTGCTCCCAATCGAGGCAACTGGAGGTCTATGGGGGAGGCCTATGTCCAACAATGGACGTCCTACGGCTGATGTGATGATGATGATACTTGAGAATACCGTAACTAGAACACATTGAGAACATTCTAAAAAGAGATAATTTCTAGTATTTTGTCAAAAATGCGTTCAGCAAAGTAGAGTCAATATCTTTAATTCCTACTACTGTTTACCCGCGGCTTTGCACACGTAAATCATTAGATTCAGCAGCTGAATTGAAATTTAGGGATTTAAAAAATCCCGTTGGAATTCCCGAAACTTAAATCGTGGTTTTCATTAACGTTACATTAAAAACAATCATGTCACGTGACTCTAAGCCCAGGGGTTGATATTTCGAGCTTTTTATCCCTATCCAGTGGAAATATCGGAATAAAAAGTAGCCTATGTTTTATTCCAGATGTCCAGCTATCTACATATCAAATTTCATCCAAATCCGTCTAGCCGTTTCAGCGTGAAGAAGTAACAAACATACTCACTCACTCACTCAAACTTTTAGGATGAGATGCGGTTTGCACGACTCAAAGGGTTTAAAGTCGCATATCGACCTCAAACATTTCTTGACTTCTGAAAATACACATCTACGAGTACATACTTACTAGGTATTATAAAGAGGTAAAGTTTGTGAGTTTGTGAGTTTTTAAGGGGTATCTCTGGATCTACTGAACCAATTTTGATGCTATTCGGTAGCAGATAGTTTGAGTCCCGGCGAAGAATATAGGATAGTTTTTACACACACACAATCATCACGCCTGTGTTCCCGAATGGGGTAGGCAGAGCACACGAAACGTTACCGCTTCGGAGCCACTTTTAGCAATTTTAAGTTTTAACCTCCTGAGTCCACATTTATAAACAAACTAAGTTCTTAAAACCTAGACGTGGTTGACCTGCTTTGTTATTTTGGATATTAATTCAATTTTCTTAAAATTCTTGATTCAATTAACAATTTGTACCTACTTGAAAAAGTACATTCGGCCGTTATTATTAGTGTTAATTGGTCCTTTATAAAGTACGCGAGGACTTAGGAGATTAAGTTAAGGATAGGGTTAACTTTAGGATAGTTTTTATCCTGGAAAATTGCATTGGTAGTTCCCGCGGGATTTCGATAAATGAAGTCTTCGCGAACGGAGTCGCAGGCAACAGCTATGCTGTAAGGTGCTTTAGGGTAATTCTGTAAACGGGGTTATTCCATTTATTTAAAATTTCTCCTAAACGTGTTGATGTTTAACCACTGGCAGCACTTAAATGGACGCCCCATTTACCGCTCCTCGCGTCTCTCCAGATGATGCGAGGCGCTGACATCGGTTGGACGTGCAATATATATTTTTTTGGGTCGAGTGCATTTTCGTGCCAAAAAGTTAAATACGAAATAACCCCAACACCGCTAACTCTAAAACCTGATAAGTTACAAGATTGAACTATTAATGTTATGACAAATAATCGTTTTTTGCGAATGACTGTGTCAGTCTAAAAGGCCTAGCTATAGTTTATTTTTTTTCCCGAATTACCCCTTTAGGGTTATTCCAGTGAAGTGATTCCCGAAATAACCCCAGCTTACTTTAGTATGGTAATTGTCTGAGGTATTCAAACTTTCAACTTTCAAGATTTACATTTTTTTATTTGTGGTGCCAACCTCCATCTATGGACCCCAAGCCAACCTTACCTGCCCGTGGTGCACCCTGCCGTCTGACAGACTGGGCTCTGGCAGCTGGCTGATTGCGGCATAGCGCAGCCAAAATCGGCACAGTTAAGTCCCCGGGCCCCGGATTGGCTGCAGCATCGGCGGTGCAATAAACTGTGCCCTACGATCGCCAACTCGCATGCCCAGTGTGGGGATTATGGGCAAACCCCTACCAGAATTAAGCGCACGGCAAAGAGATGGCCCCCAGTTCCCGGTCGCCCCGCTATTCCTTGTCATAGTAGCGTTCATGGTAACGGTAGGGCAGAAGATGCTAAGAATCCCGGTCGATCCAAGGCTACCTAAGTAAACTGACCCTGGCTACCTAGAACGGACGGACTTTTAGGACTCTTCTAGCGCAGTTGGAAGTGGAGCTGGAGAACATAAGGGTGGCATATTCAGGAGTTAAGTGAAATACATAAAGAGGGCACCATCATCTTAGACTCGGGCCACCTTCTGTACTTCCGCGAGGATGATCAAACATCACAGGGTGGCGTAGGGTTCCTTGTTAATAGATCCCTCTCTAACAACATTAAAGAGATCTCCAGTGTGTCGAACAGGGTAGCGTACCTGATACTTCGGCTATCAAAACGATGTAGCATGAACTTTATTTAGTTGCTTGCATACTTGCTTCTTTGAAATGATTATGGTTCACGCGAGCGAAACATGCTCACTTGCAAGCTTGCTTAAATGTTTGCTTGCATGCTTGCTTGCTTGCATACTTGCTTGCAAGCTAGCTTAAATGATTGCTTAAATGCTTGCTAGCATGCTTGCTTGATTGCTTGCTTCATTGAATGTTTATGATTCACGCGAGCGTAGCCGCGGGTAAAATCTAGTTCAAAATATTAAAGTGACATGGCATTTCTAATTGTTTTATATACTTACTAGTATATTCCCGCGGCTTCGCTCCTCTCCCCCTATTCTGCTATTCGGGGCGGAGACAAAATCTACAATCCACACATCAAAGATCATAATAATCTGTCCAGCTGTTCAAGAGTTATAAATGGTGTAACTAATCCAGCTTTGTTCTATAATATATGTAGATTTAATATTCCTTTGCGGCAAATTTTGAGAACCACATTGCGTTTGTGGGGTTATTTCGGAATACAGATATTGAAAAAATCTGTAACTGTGGATATTACTAACGAAATAAAAAATAAAAATGAATGGGGTAATTTCAGCCTAAAAAGAAATATGAACCTTGAGCCAAATTATAATAAAGTCCACCTTTCAATAACACGCAGAATAACCCCGCTATATTCCGAAATAGCCCCTGTGCAAAAAAAATAAGTAACTAGTTTTTGAATACCAATATTTCCATAAATCGATCATATTTTAGAAACTTTTTTATATAGTATATAAGATCGATTAGTGGAAACGACAGAAATATCCTAAGACTTTAAATATAATTTACCAACTCGGAGTAATTAACGAAATTACAAACGTCATGTCAACTCATCAAAAATCCACGTGGAATTACCCCAAAGCACCTTATAACTTGGCAGACATGACGCACAGACAGCCGTAAATGTATTTGGCTATTGTTTCGAGAATGCGTCGCGTGTATGTTATGGGTTTCGTGCTAGTTTCGGCTTTAGTTTACAGAAAGATGAACCTTTCGATGGTTGAATAGATTCGTCACTCGTGCAAACAAACGTTAAATAAAATAAATATCATGGGACACTTGATACCAATCGACCTAGTCCCAAACTAAGCAGAGCTTGTATTATGGATGCTAGGCAACGGATGAACATACTTATACTTATAGATAAATACACACTTAAATACATGAACTAAAAAAAAATCTTTGCTCACCCGCTACCTTATGATAGCCAAGCTTATGCAAGAGCAACACAACGGCACACCATACAACCAGATGTTAGATGTGAAGATGAGCTCTGGTTCGAAACGTGTCGTATTTTGTGGTGGTGATGGTGATAGATGGGTTTGTGTGATTTGTTTCAAGACCGTTGTGTTGAACCCTATAATAGGTTAGGTCAGTTTTATAACATTCTGAAACATTTTACAGTTTCAGAATGAAATGCATTTGGCCAAATAAGAATTACTTATTCGCAATTCGAAAAAATATAACAAATCATGAATGTAAAAATTAATTAAGCCGAAGACGTCCACTACTGAACAAAGGCCTCCCCCTTAGAACGCCACACTGAACGACCACTCGCCACTTGCATCCACCGGTTTCCCGCAACTCTCACGATGTCGTCAGTCCACCTGGTGGGAGGCCTGCCAACGCTTCGTCTTCCGTCGTTAATTAATAAATTATTCGTCATGAATTATTAGTATCAAAATGTTTTGGTTAGACATTAGTGTACCAAAGGCGCAGTTCTTAATATTCCACTATAACCAGAGGCCGTATTGCTAAAGCAGAGTTTAGACTTGCAAGAAAAATCGTGCAAGTTGCATTGCAGCGCCGCAATGTAATGCAAATTGTATGATTATTCTTGCAAGTCTAAAAACTCGGTTTTACTCTCTGACGTTCGTAATCGAATTCTGTTTAATACCGTGTGCACAAAATTCAGATAGTTCAGAAGTCAACCTCCTGTATGTACTTCACTTTTCATACCTACGCTCGGCGGTCGCTCTAAGGTTGTCAACTACTATGCCTTATGCACCAAAAAACTATCGTGGTAGTGACACTCTTATCTAGTTGTTTGATTTATTGTTGAGAATGAAACGGGAAGAATGGAAATATAAATTAATAACTTAAATATTTTAAGTTTAATGTCATTGTTATTTATAAATTTGTCACAGAAAATATCTTCTGTCTTGCGACGATTTCGTTATTGGCGAAATTCACGATTATTTAATTTAAACAACCGTCCACTGAACAGTTATAATAACTTTTTTTTGTTGCTCCATTATTGCACAAAAAAGTTCACAGACGCGTGTCTCAAGCGGATGGCACTCGCGCTCGCACTGGTCCCAACCGGCCCGAGATACCGTGTCCATGAGCAGTGTCTATGTGTGCGTTGCTCGAGCGCACTTGTATGGAGATTGACTTCTGAACTATCTGTGTTTTGTACCGTGTGACAGAAAGAAGTGGTGAAAATGATTGTGTTTCCAAGTGCGTTATCTACCCATTAATTTAATCTAAGCCTACGCCCATTTTTTCGTCTATTTCCATTTCTACAAAGTCAAGGGCGTAGATAATAAATATTCTCGCCAACCTACCTTAAAACACATACTTGGCCAATTTAAACCTTAAAGTACGGCTATAAGAGCCAGCTAAGTTCCGCAAATTGGGTGCGACTGTACGCGATGAGGCATATGAATGGGTTTTGTGACGTCATGAATTATATAAGCTTTTTTAGAATTAAACAGTCTTAAGTTCCAATGAAACCATTTGAGATAAGACTTTGAAATTATAAACTAAAGGTTTGAATTGGAATGGCTTTTGAATCGAGTTATGTCTTTTCATGAGTTGTTTATTTGGTGTTTAACATTTCGTGGCATAAATGGCCTTTATAACTTTTATAGAGCTAAGTTAAAGTGTTATTTGGGTTAGAAATAGCCTTTATTGCTGAATGCAAAGGGGTGACAGTCTATTTTAGGGGAGAATGTTGAATCAGAAAACATTTTAATTAGGCACTTAATATTGAAAACTACAATTTCACGCCGGTATTCTGTGGGAGTGTGATTCTAACCCGGTCGAGAGAGAAGTCCCAGTGGAGGAGAGAGGGAGAGGTCGATCGGTGAGCGGTGGGGCGGGGGGTGTTTTTGTTAAAAAATGCATGAACTTTAATGATTTCAAGGTAAAGGGAAAACGATGATCTACATACTAACTGTGTTTTAATCACTGTTCATTTGTAACTGTCATTTCTCTATAGTAATCACCACCATTTTAGTGAGGGCAGTTCTACATTAGGTGATTGTTATGGTTCCGATCTTCAGTCGGTTAAAAGAGAATCCTTATAGGATCACTTTGTTGTACGGTCGTCTATCTGTCAGGGCGTTTTTTCTCAGAAACGTGTGGATATCAAGAGATTTGAAGAGGTGTGGATTTGAAGTAGTGATTACAAGTTTAATATGGATATGACTATAGTGCAATCGGTTAGATAGATAGAAAGATTTATTTATTAGATATCAGGTTGTTTACTGGTCTTACAGTTATCTTATTACTTACTTACCACAATACAATTTTATAGATAATTAAATTCAATAAAAAGTTAATATCATCTCTCATATCTCAAACATAATAGATCATATTTATTACGCACCTTTTTAGGGTTCCGTAGCCAAAGTGGTAAAATGTGTGTCCCCCCCTGTAACTTCTAAAATAAGAGAAAAATAAAACTAAAAAAAATATATGATATACATTACCATGCAAACTTCCACCGAAATTTGGTTTGAACGAGATCTAGTAAGTAGTTTTTTTTAATACGTCATAAATCGTAAAGTAAAGGAAACTTTTATATTGTGTAATTTGCTGCTATTTGCTACAACCCTTCATGGGCGAGTCCGACTCGCACTTGGCCGCCTTTAATAAAAATAAATATTTACTTGTACTAGTCTTATCCATATTACTCCTTCACGTTAAAACGGCTGGATGGATTTGGATGAAATTTGGTACCTACGTAAATAGCTGGGCGTCTGAAATAACACATAGGCTACTTTTTATTTCGATATTCCCACAAGATAGGGATAAAATCTTGAGATTTCAACCGCTGGGCTTAGAGTCATAAAATTTTGTACAAATATAATTGTTCTTAACACAACCTTAATGAAGATCACGATGTAAATTTTGGGATTTCCCAGGGGAATTTTGTAATATCCCGGAATTTCAAATGTAAATACCACATTGAATAGTGTACGCGTGCGAAGCCGCGGGTGAACTCTAGTATCAAATACTCAGGTCAGCTATCCTATCCCTTTTAAGGCAGTAAAAAACTCATATTTCCAAGTCATCGCTATCAAAAAATACAGAACATTATTACTTCGAGCTATATCTGTGACTTTAGGGGGGCTACTACGAAATTCGAAAATCCAAGTTCGTATGGTGCCGTCCCTCTCACTCTTGTATTAAATAATATTAGCGTCAGCGGGACAGTATGATACGAACTTCGATTTTCGAATGTCGTAGTAGCCCTTTAGTAGTTAGTTTAGTTGTAGTTTCGTTGTTACCGGATTCTATCGCTCAAAAAAACTCCAAGCTCTTTTCTCCATAGTTCGTTGCCTGACTCTTGAGCTAACTTGCTTGACTAATGTCAAAAACCACGTCTCAGAGCCATAGATCACTCAGGAGACATCACGAGAGGACATCACGAAGTTTACCGAAAGCTAATTTATTGGTCTGAATAAGATAATTACAAGTTGCTCAACGTGCTATGGAAAGGGCTATGCTCGGAGTTTCTCTGAAAGTCAGAATTCGTAACGAAGTGATCCGACAGAGAACCAAAGTTATCGAGATAGCCCACCGCATTAGCACGCTGAAGTGGCAATGGGCCGGCCATATAACCCGAAGAACCGATAACCGTTGGGGTAGACGAGTTCTTGTGTGGAGACCACGGATCGGCAAACGTAGCGTAGGACGTCCTCAGACTCGGTGGAGCGATGATCTTCGCAGGGCGGTTGGCAAGAGCTGGATGAGAGTGGCCGAGGATCGTGCTCAGTGGCGTGCCATGGGAGAGGCCTATGTCCAGCAGTGGACGAACATAGGCTGATGATGATGATGATGAGATAATTAATTTATTTCAGTTAAACGCGAAAACGCCTAATGTAAAACCGTGTCCTAACTCGCGCTCAGCTAAATATAAATAAAGTTTCAGTCGCAGAACCCAAATCGCGCTAGGTCACGGAATGCACTAATTATGCCCCGCGAACCCCACTGCAATTACAAAGTTCCCGAAGTTTGCGAACTACGAAGACAGTTCAGTTCTGCGGTCTACTAAAATAATGGTTTCTAAAAACTGATACAAATTTATAATCGAAAGAGAGAAAGAGAGAGGGATATTGTATCTGAATCGAAAATACAAACTTAAATTTAGATGCACAGAAAAACCAGAAAAATAAGACCAGCGCTGGGAATCGAACCCCGGTCCTCGGCATTCCGTGCCGTGTGCTATACCGCTACACCACCGCTGGACAACGATACAGACACGAATTTCGACGGCACGGATGACCATAAAAGTAAAAAAAAAAAATGGAATTGAAATAAAAAATACAAAAAGATTCCAAAAAACCAATCTTATTGTATCTGAGCCGTCTGATGGCGTCCTTACGACGCCATGTTCTTCTAGGCCATTTTACGTTGTGTTCGCCAGAAGACTTCACACAACACACATGAACATGGCGAACATGGCGTCGTAAGGACGCCATCTGACGGCTCAGATACAACATCCCCCAGCTACAACAGCTCCGGGTCACCTTATATGTATGTGCGGTCATTATTTAACAAAAACTTATTTTATTAATAAAATACGTACGAGTATAATACGATATTTCATGATCCATTGAATAATAGCCGTAAATAAATCCGTATAACAAAAGAAAACGTTTAGTCAAATAAAGTCAGGGCTCGTCAACAATGACCTTAGCTATAACAAAACAAAATCTAATTTATAAACACCCATTACCATAAATTATGACAAAAGAAAACGAGATAATGTTTTAGCTAATCATCGCGTGTTTTTGGCGAAAATTATAGCAATGTCAGGGGCGGTGTAATGTGGCGTTCAAGGCTTGGGATATTAGCGCCACGCCATTTGTCAGGGGTGGCCAAGTGTCTCAAGGTAATATATATCACTAGCTGTTGCCCGCGACTCCGTTCGCGTAGATTCATCGCTATCCCGCGGTAACTAGGCAATTTTCCGGGACAAAAGCTATTATAATCCTTCCCCGGGACTTAACATATGAGTATACTGAACTTCATCTAAATCGGTTCAGCGGTTTGGACGTGTAAAGGTAACAAACAACCAAACAAACTTATAAACTGTCGCATTCATGATATTGGTGGGATTAAGACAAATAACTTTATTAACCTGCTTTGAAATAAAAAAAAACCGTGTTCAAATCGGTCCACCCGTTTAGGAGCTACGGTGCCACAGACAGACAGACATAGTGGTCAAACTCATAACACCCCACTTTTTGCGTCGGGGGTTAAAAATAATCTTGACAGACAGATAGACAGACAGACGGACAACATAGTGATTCCATAACGGTCCCGTTTGTTTTTGAGGTATGAATCCCTGAAAACTAAATACCGAAACTAAATTTTAGTGAAACTCATTTCGGTTTTATCGAATATCGAACAAATTATAACAAAATAATAATAATGGGTTTAGGTAGGTATCATAGGAATCCTTTTATATTCCAATTTTAGATTTACAATGGATACTAAAATAAGTTGAACAAAAACTGGAGCCATTCATCTTTAACGGCCCGGTAAAACTAAATTAAGTTTTTAATTAAAGATAGTTATTAAGTACCTATATGTAAATCAACTTATACTAGAACCATCTTGTCTTGATTCTTGCGACAGTATGTTACGCCTATGTCATTTTTTTAACATCATAGCAAGTGCCACAGGAACAATTTTAATGAGATTTTGTAAAAAAAAGGTTTTTAATACAAGCTTTTTTGCTGTTAGTTGACTGGTATCAAATTTTAAATCAATCTGTCACTAGAATTGGGAGCATTGGACTTGCAATGTGAAGATAAGCTATGCGTACATATTGGGCTTGTTAATCCCTTCTTAAAAGACCATATTTAAAAACCAACTAATCTTCCGTTAACCTTTAATCATCATTAGCTTAACTAAACGTATATGCTGGGCCAAAAAAACTCGTCCCAAATTATACTGAGGCGTGCCTAAGAGACTGCACCAAAAACTGACAGACATATGAAACGTTGTTATTAAGGATTCGGAAGGATTGTAGGTGATTTTTGACTTGGGATTTAAAAATTAGTTCACGCTTCTTAAGTTGATGAGTTTTTTACACGTTGCGATTAGGGTTCCGTACTGTACCTAAAATACCATGTTCTAAATGCGAAAATTATGGGGTATATGTATGACTGTGTGTGCGTGTGTTTGCTTCTTCACCATAAACCGATTGGACGCTTTTGAAACCGGCTGGACAGGATACTATGAAATTCGAAACCTTCCTCTCGCTCTTGTGTTAAATAATGTTAGGGTGAGAGGGATGGCAGACGACGAAGTTGAAATTTTGCAGTTCGTAGCATTGGGCCTGTTCTTTCCGGTCTCCTCCCAGTTTTGTAGTCATCATCATCATATGTCCACTGTTGGACATAGCCTTCCCCAATAGACCTCTAGTTGCCTCGGTTGGAAGCGCCTTGCATCCACCGTGAACCCGCGACTTTAACCAGGTCATCCGTCCACCTCGTTGGTGGACGTCCTACGCTGCGCTAGCCGATTTTGTAGATTCTCATCCCCTTCCAGAAAACACTTACTTTTTAACCCGATAATCCCACGGTATTAAGATCGTCGAAATTCTGCAAATATTGAGTTTTTCTTTAACTACGAGTATTTATGAATGCGGTTTTCGTTATTATTTAAACAGTTCATTAGAAAAGATTTTTCTATATCTTAGTTTCAAAGGTGAAAGGATACTGATCTAGTTATCTAAATAAATGGATCACCCGGTACGTTGGAGTCATTTAAACCAAAAGCCAAGGCTCAAATGCAAATGAGTACTTAACAAAGTTTATCAAAGAACTATGTCACTGTAGTTTGCATTTCTATTGCACCACGAACTTTAACTAAAGCTTCTTTTAACATTGTTTATGCTGCAAGGCGGAAATTATAAATTTAAACTTGAAGAAAACTTTGTATTTTACTATTTGTACTAGATACAGTTGGTATTTTACGAGGTAGAAAGAAAGTGCTAAAAATATAAACAAATATACAAAGTTTTGCGCCTTTTGTTTTCCTTCCTGACATCACTATCATCTTCATCATCAGCCAGAAGACGTCTACTGTTGGACACACACCTCCTCTATAGACCTCCAGTTGCTTCGGTTGGCAGCGGCCTGCATCCACCGAGAACACGCGGCTTGAACCATCCGGCCATCTAGTTGGTGTACGTCCTACGCTGCGCTCCTAACCATGTTAAAAAAAGCAAGTAACCGGGAAAAACATAAAATGAATAAAGCGTTACTTTGCAATACATATGCTTAGTGTATTTTCTCGTTCACAAAATACTTCTCGATCGCGTTCGCATTAAAATCTCATTTTGTATGGAAACACGGACAGCGCCTCTAGCGGAAAGTTTGCGCAACAACTTTTGTGAGTGTAGGTTTGCTACGTAAACTATTTCATCCGCGTATCGTAACGCAAACGGGTGACGACGCCGCACCGTGGACATGTGGCGGCTTCGTATCGACAGTCGAACGCTCGATTTACGTCTCGAATAGTAAACGAATGTTTTGTGAAAACGCCACACTAGAGGCACCGATGTTTTTTAGATTCTGTCAAAAAACTTGTTGCAGACGATCCCATCAAAATAGACACATCAGAATAACTGTTCGAAGGCACTGGTTCCGTTAAAATTTCCCCAGGCTCATCAGGTCAGGAGCGGCGATTCCCATGCCAATTGTCTTAGCCTTCGATACTTCCTCATTGCTTACTTATTTCGATAGCGGTCCATGAGACAGTGATGCTTTTAAAACAGTAAGGGCTGTTTCACCACCATTGATTAGTGTAACGACGGTTAAATGTTATGCGTCTCCGTCTATTCGAACAAAACAAATAGAGACGGCATCACACCTAACCGCCAGTTAACACTAATTAGGATGGTGAAACAGCCCCTAAGTGATCTTTGTTCCGGAACTCAAATTGTCGATGTTGGGGTGAAGACCGTCAAATTAAAATGGGATTAGGCGGGACACGTCTGCCGCATGCATCCGGATCTCTGGGCCAAAGTAATCACCGATTGGGTTTCGTGCAACGAGCACCAGAGCACAGGCACCAGGGATGGCGGGACGATTTGGACAGTTTCCAGTCAGACTGGTAAGATTTAGCCAAAAGTAGAGACGAATGGAGGAAAAAAACGGGAAGTTTTTGTCCAGCAAAAGACACTATACTACAAACTATATAAAAAAGGTACAGTCGAGGAAACTGATCAAGTACCAGGAGCGGAACCTTTTTGCTAATAATGTCATGCTGGCATGAAATATATCGTAGCAAAATTGAGCATAAAAAGGTCTGACATACGTTGGTGCCAGGGTGGAACCCTTGTACTACTGATATTATATTGACATTCCATACGTCTGCAAAGAAATCATAGCGAAATTAATTATGAAAAGGTAAGTTATTCAGTTTTCTCGACTGCGAATGGCAGCGCTGGTCTCTGGAGGTGATTTACTGCGAATTGAGCCTTTTGGAGGACAAATAGTATTTGACCATTTTTGGGTTCCTTACCTCTAAAATATTAAAATATTCTATGAAATAAACAAGTTCTATTTCTATTAATCAAAACGGATTTTATATATTATGATCATTAATATTCCATTGTCAGTTTATCTGTCTGCCAAGACCCAATATTTTTCTTATATTTCCTGATAATCTAACTAACGACGGCGACGCTTGGATTTAGGTTAAAGAGTCTTGTTTTAGGAGGGTCTCTACTGCTTTTTAAACTTTTACTATGTTGCGGTTAACACTTCGTTTCGATTATTTCTATACGTGTTTGATTGTTTTTGTAACGGGTTTAGGAGATGAGTTACTGATTTTAATGTAGTATACTTGTATTGAGCATAATAATATCCTTAGAAGTTACTATCTACTATCAGTCACATTATTTTTTAGTCCTCTCCGTACCCTCTCTGTATAATATTTCAAAACCCAAAGGAAAAAACCTGTCTACTAGTTTTAAAACCCTTATCAGTCAACTACTCATCACTAGGAATTTTTGAACTGTTCACGATTTTGATTGGATTGGAAATAATTGATTGTATCAGGCGTAATGAACTAAAAGAATTTCTTTGCTCACCCGCGACCTTATGATAGCTAACTTTATGCAAGATACGCATGTTCATGCAGTTCTTCCACCTCGCAAGAACACACAGAAATCACACAAACCCATCTATCACCACCACCACACTACAATGACGCGTTTCGAACTCGAACAGAGCTCATCTTCAGAGTAACACCACCGTACACCTAATACTACTAGATGTTAGACTAACAAAGCACAACAAACTCCCTAAGTACCCATCTATATTTTTCTCAAACAAAACTACCCACAAAAATACTAATACATTTTAATCGTCATATAAAACAACTTTGTTTTTTTTATGTACTGTTAAGGCGTGTTTTATTACATGCATATCTTGCATAAACTTAGCTATCATAAGGTCGCGGATGATCAAAGAAATTCTTTTAGTTCAAGGATTGGAAATTTTCTTTTTACTTCTATTTAAACCTTTTTTAGGCAGTCAGGTTCTCCATAATGAGCTTTACGATGAAGGAAAAAATGTAAGAGGAAATCAATAGTGCAATTGCGTCTGAAGTTCCCAATCCGCTCTCAGTTTACGCTGAACTATGGATCAAGCATCAAGCCCTCTATTCTGAGATGAGGTCTTTGCCCAGCAGTAAGACCGAAAACGGTTTGAGTCAATTTTCCAAAATTTACCCATGTTATTAGGATGAGTTTGAATTAAAAAGACAATCGTAAAGAAGAAATAGGTAACTCCCAACCTCAAAATCCCTCTTACAACCATCTCAAGACTATAATTTTTCACTCTAATATTGGTTTTATATCATCGTATAAGCCTGGATTTGGGCACAAATTATAAGCGTATTTATTTTAACATCGTCCTAATATCAGTCTTATTGAATACTGTTCGCATTTACAATAATCTTTACAAAACTAATTTAAGCTGCCTTAGGCTAATATCGCTTTTACGTAAGTATTTTGTAAGCCTGCATAGGCTTATATTGGCCCAACGTTAGAATCTTGTGAGCCTAAACAAGCTTATTTTGATTATTGTACGACCACACGAAATTTTGAAACATTCCGCGTGCATTATGCTCGGTGAGTGAACTGCAGCGTGGCAGAATAAAATATTGTAGTGACAAACTGAATGCAAGTATAATAATAGTAGTAATATTAAAAACGTGTTTGTTATCATTGGTGCGTCTTTATGTTGCGCGGTAAGTATTTACGTTGGAACATATTATTTACTGTAAAGTAGACCCTGTTTTACGCTTCAAATTTCATGCGCCCACTCAAATAATCAATTAAAATAGTATTTTCTATCCTCGTATATTTTTTTATTTCTATAATTGTAGTGAAAATGATGCCATTGTTATAGTTGCACTTTTCCAGCGCACTATTAGACTATTGTAAGATCATTTACTCTAATATTAGCATTCTGAATACCAATGGTACGGCCATGTTGAATTAATTTAGGGTTCCTTGCTTTACCTACATAAAACATGAACTGTTTAACCTTTACCTGATTTTATCCTAACCTGATCACTTGACTTTATAAAAACAAATATACTAAAAGTTTTACTTTTTATTTAAGTGACAACGTTGGTGATGTAAATGGCTGATATATATGGATTTAGACCATTACTTGACAAGAAAGACTTCCGTATGTTAAAGAATTTAACATGGCCTTGGAAAGAAACTCATTTCTTGTTGAGTGAAACGTGTCACGGATGCGGCCATTACAATAACGTTTTTTTCAGTTCCTATCTTAGTAGTGACAGTAAATCCTTTTTCAAGCTGATTCATTTCACTAACAAAAGGCCCGGATAAGCATCTAAATTTGATGGCTTTACATCTCCTGAGTAAATATCTGTAAAAGAAGATGAAAACCATAAAATCAAACAAATATTAGTAAATTGTTCACATAGGGAAATAATATAAAGAAAGTCTCAGATTGCGGGTATTTGGCCGAGCCGAAGGCGAGGGCTATAAACAAGCTATCTGAGGCTTTCTTTATAATTTCCCGTGGTGAGCATATGATTTTACATCTTCCCCTGGGTGTAAAATGGCAATTGCCATGTAAATATAATTACAACCCGAAAGGATATTTGTGCGAATTACCTACTCAGGCACAAAAAGTGCTACTTTGCGCACTAGTGTGGAAAAGTATACGCCATTTCTAGAAGAGATATAGCATGCATTTTTCCGTGATATAATAATTTCTTGATGGCCACAGCAATCTCTGGAATTTGGTTTTGCGACTTATACAGGTGAATTCTAATTAGGCGTTGATACGAAAGCGTATGCATATACTGATTAGTAACAAACAACTTTTCCAAAGAAAAAACTTAGAAAAATGTTGTTTTTTTGAATTATTTATACTTTAAGTCAATGCCCAACTGCAGTGTAAATCACTTTTTAAGGCAAAATCTTTTTCATAATCGGTTTCGTCCTCGGTCGAAGATTCATTTTCACTGACATGATCTATGTCACAGACTGAATCTCTGTCCTCTATATCGACTTTCTTGCATGAAATAAAATCCTGCAGAACCCTCACCAATATCTTTTCTCAACACTTAACTTGTCTGGTGTTTTATGTTATGCTTATATTAGGCTGACATTCTTACAAAAGCATTTATCAAACATTATAAAATCAAATGAACTAATATCATTCTAATATCTTACTAAACTATTGCTATTGATCTTAAATAGCTTTAAACAAGATCAAAAAGTATACGCTTATAATGTTCTTATGTTATGCTGATATTAGTCTGACATTCTTACAAGAGCATTTATCAGGACCATTATAAAATCAAATTAACTAATATCATTCTAATATCTTACTAAACTATTGCTATTGATCTTATAATAGCTTTAAACAAGATCAAAAAGTATACGCTTATAATGTTCTTATGTTATGCTGATATTAGTCTGACATTCTTACAAGAGCATTTATCAGGACCATTATAAAATCAAATGAACTAATATCATTCTAATATCTTACTAACTATTGCTATCGATCTTACAATAGCTTTAAACAAGATCAAAAAAGTATACGCTTATAATGTTCTTATGTTATGCTGATATTAGTCTGACATTCTTACAAGAGCATTTATCAGGACCATTATAAAATCAAATAAACTTAGAGAATGGTGCTATAAAGAACAGATATTCTCAAGTACAATGAGTCTTCGTAAATGTTATTGTAGAGTAAGAGGCTTATAATAGTATTATAAAAATGAGCTTATATACATATATGAGACTAGGTTATAAGATAGAGAGTTCTTGAGTCTGTACTAGCTTATCTAAGGCTAATATAAGAGAGAGTAACATGTTCCAAAAACAATTATATAGAGCGCTATAAGCCCACCACTCTCATAAAGTGCGCAATCCAAGACTTTTTGCTGGTTGGGTTACGTTCTTTAAAGTATAAAATCGTTAGTGAAACTCATCATAATCTATTCATTGAAAACCCAGATTATAAATAGTACACTAGATTGTAAACTAGATAAGTGTTCGTTTCTCTGAAATCTTCAGATAGTAAGGATTGTTACTTCGACACACGTTGATAGTGGTGAGATATGGCAATTCGCAAAGACCTGTCAAGGTTAATGTGCGTAATAACTACTTAATAGTGAGTAGGTAATCTCGAGGTTTCGAAAAAATTTATGAAAGGGATTGGACGGTTATTCGTGGCGGCGCCGCTTGCTTTCCATCAGGTGACTCATCTGTTCTGCTTGTGTGTGTGTGACAGATCTTTATTGTCAAGAAGACATTAATATCTAAGGCGTATTATAAAGTTAATGATATTTCATGGACAGGGACATTGGAAATAATTCCGATCCGCATTAGCGATCCCTTCAAATAGCGAACCTACTATGATAAAATAAATTGTGTTAAATACTNACTTCGATGATTATGATATTGCTACCTACATAATAATATGTTAGGTACTTAAATACTTAGTGTAGGTATGTCTCAGAGGTGGTGTTTGTTGATGAACTTTATCAAAATCCTTACTAATCCCACTAATATTATAAATGCGAAAGTTTGTAAGTCTGTTTGTTTGTTTGTTACTTTATCACGTCCAAACCGCTGAACCGATTTAGATGAAATTTAGTATACATACAGATAGTTTGAGTCCTAGAAAAGTTCAGAAAAATTGCATAGTTCCCGCGGATAGCGATAACCGAATTCTGCGCGGACGGAGTCGCGGGTAACGGCTAGTATTAAGTATAAATGTAAAAGTAAGCATTGTTTGTTACACTTTCCCGCTTAAAGTACTGAACCAATTGTGATGAAATTTGATTTGGAGATAGTTTGAAACCCTAAGAAGGATATAGAATAGGTGCTATCCGGAAAATTGTACTGATCCCTCGGGCGTACGATAAATGAATTCTTTGCAGACGTGACCGCGGTACAACAGTACTATTCATATTTAAAGTCATTTAAAAATTACTCTTTTTACTTACGACACCTATCTTAAAAAATACTTAAAAGTATGGTTGTTAAAACTTTACACTTATCTACACTCCACATAAAAAGTAGAAAACAGATGCGCGTGAAGTTACTTTAGTCTCAGAGTCAGGAGTTCTGTTTAATTTCTTAAATTATTACTGAGTACCTACTACTGGCACAATATTTTTAGTTATACTTATACTATTATTTAAAGCAACATAATGTACTTATTTTGTAAATTTATTTATCGTCAAACGGAAATCTAGAAAGGGTCACTCTAGAAATATTTCCATTGAATAATGAATTGGAGGTAGAAAAGCAAATTACACACATTACATGTAATGTAATGTATAATGGAAAGGCAAGATACATATAATTTTTTATTGCCTTTCCATTATAAATTAACATATTCCAACTGCTCCTTACAAATTTTATTATTCAGCACAGTTTACCAAGTCAAAACTTTTAGGATTTAATTACTAGGACGACTTACGTACTCGTACAACTAATTTTATTAACAATATAATTTTTTATATTTCGTATTAGTGAATTTAGTTCGCTGAGTTACTAATTTGGAAAGAGTTTACATTTGGTCTAAATTAAAGGAAATAACGTTTTAACGTTAATTATAAAATAACGCTAGCTTTAATTAAGTTCAATTGGATATACGAAGTTTTAACAGACACGACATCGGATTCAAACAAAGCTCCTGGAACTTTTCATATTATTTCAGCGGCGGAACGATGAAGTGTTTTGTCAGGGCATGACTATGCCGAGACTTGGCTGCAGCCCAACGCGGTATCTCCATCATTCGAGCCAAACACGTCGTGTAGAAAGCATTTCACAAGAAAACTTGAACTGGTAAATTATCCGAGAGTTAAGTCGAACTTTAAGTGTTTCGAGAAAAAAAAACTTTTAGTAAAAAGTGTATTTTTAAATATTTATACCTATAATATGGACACACTTACATGAAAAAAGACCGGCTGAGTACGAGGCGGACTCGCACTCAAAGGGTTTCTTCTTTGCTTCCGTGTTAGAAGAAAACATGCACAAAATACAATCACTAAAATAACAAAACCATAATAAATAAAAAGTACATGAATAAATACAAAAATCGCTCGACTACTTGTTTACGTCGTAAAATTTAACTTTCGAAATAAAAGACAATCCAAACTCAAACATCCTGCCGAAGTTTTTCGGAAGAATTTCGTAAATTTTATTACGTAGGTACTACACGAAAGGCCTTCATCGTTTCGGATCAGCGATAATCCCATTACATTTCCAGTTTCGGCAATTTGAGTGCCCTGCTCTATGGCAATAAAAAGTTATTATTGAAACGCAGGTGAGTGCCGAGTTCCCCCAAGCCCTAACTCACCTTCAATCTTTATGGGCGACGAGTAGCTGCATAATCTTTGGTCTTACCGGGAAGCGCGGCGAAGCATTTAAGCATTTTTATGATAGTTTATCGTCTCTGCAACAGATGTTCAAAAATATCCCTCCCACAAACAAAATTCTTCTCATCTTTGCACAAAAACTGTACATAAGCACACGTCTATATACCAATAAATACACAAACTACGCCATATTCCTAATCTTGACGAATATCGTAATTCATCATTTATAGTCCGAAACAAGCACGGCTTTATAGGTCATAAAAGCCTTCTCTTGTCGCCATATTACGGACTATCACGAACATTAAATTATATATGGCTGTTCGTCGATTAGGATTTAACTTTGAAATCGTGATTCATTGCTCCTGTTATGGCTTCCAGAAATAAGATGTGTAAATTAGGTATAATTCGTCTGAAACTCACAAATTATTACAGCAATAATAGAGTTTTATAAGGAATATCAGCGACTGTCTCCGACAATTTTGTTAGAATAAGTCTCAATTCGAATTCAACAGTCAAGACATCGCAGTCGGCCTGCTGTGAAGCTACAGCGATCTTCGCAGATAAGTGCCTTCGGTGTCCACCCACTGCTTGATTTATAGTATAGAACTTGTCTAGCTATTAGCTTGCCAAAAAACAACCCACGGAGAATATTCCCTATGATAAATTTTCCATTTTGAGAAATAGTTCAGCGGGGCTTCTTGCGGAGATCGAGAGATCTTGATAAGATAGAGTTCGATATCTCTTCCTTCCCGCTTCGCCGACTTTGAGTCAAATGTTTTGAGAAAGGACATAATATTTGTGGAAATCAATCTGACAATACTCTTTCAGGGTTGATCATCAGGTTATACATAATAGATATAAATGTTAATTGAAAATAAAAAAAATATTCTGATGTTACTCGTCAGTACTTTATTTGCCAGGAAAGAGAAATCAAAGTGCCAGAAAATAAGAGTACTCCTTAGTAAAATAAATATTTAGATATAATGTCGAGTATTCATTATATTTAATAAGCAAAGGATCCGAGATATAATTAAGCAGTAAATAAAGAGTAAATTCATTAATCGTCGCAAGTGAACCGACGCAATCCGAGCTAGCTCACTCGATGTTTTCATAAGGAAAATATTCCCAGCGACGAAAAACTTCATCTGCAACTTTTTCTTTCTTCCCTTATTAGCTTTCCGCTCTTACTAACTAGACTACTGCTTTTTCCATTTAATTCCGCTTTATAATTCGTTTTAGGTATAGCTCGGAGTTTTCCCGTTTAAACAAGGACTAGGTTTTAAAGTACCTTCTTGGGCATTTTTAAGTGGGCTAAAGTAAACGGCACAGTTCTGCAAATTAACAGCATTTGAAGTAAATTATTTTACAGCCTTTATCAACTAAGCATAATGCCCTTGATGAAGCGCGGAGAGTTTTAAACAATAAACATAGCATGGTTTGAAGGGTGCCTACATCGAGGCGTAACTGCGTTCGTAAACAAAGTTGATGGAAACTTTGTGTGTCACCAAGGAGTAATTAAATGTGAATTGAAAACAAGTCACTTGTACCACCCTGCAACCTCAAGGAGAGGGAACTTTGATAACATTGTAAGCTAAGTCAGAAGAATACGGCACTGTTAATCAACTCTCATTCTTACTTTGTTGGTTCTTTTAGTCGTTGCTCGTGAAAATTTGTAAGTAGACTTAATTGTTTCCTTGGCGGCGCGGGGCGGTAATCAATTTTTAATCCTCGATACCCTGTGTTGTATCATGTTTTGGTACATAATTATATGTCATGTAGGTATTATTTTCGCAAGTTTAGTTAAATCAGACATAGTGCACAAACAAGTGACGGTGACCTATATTTGAGGATGGCATTGTTCCGGCCAAAGACTTGGAGTTAACGAGCAGTTGGTTGTCGACAGCGACTGCCTTCATATTTATATTTGTTTTTATAGGTCTTGTTAGAACGGAAGTTTATTTTGCTATGTATGGTACCTATATGGTACACACAAGGTACACACTGCTCAACAAACTCTATCCAGGTTCATAATATATAATAAAATATTATACATACTTATTTAATCACAAAATAAATACGAAATAATCATTATGTAAATGAAAATATTAGCTGGCACAGTTATTATAACACACAAACAAAAGCCAATTTTCGAGAAAAAACCGGCCAAAAGCGTGTCGGACACGCCCGAGATAGGGTTCCGTAGCCATTACGAAAAAATTAAGTAATATTTTTCTAAGGATTTCGTATTTTATACGGAATCTTCCATATTTTAGGTATATTTTATACCTTAGGCTGCTATTTACTCTTAAACTACCAATAATTCTCAAGCAAACTTAGCCGTTATAGTTTTCCTTGAAAGTTTGATATATACTTACTACCATCCTGATTTTTTTCAAATTTTTCCACCCACCGGTTTAGATTTTGGAGTGGGGGGGGGGACGCTAGATTTTAATGAAAATTTGCATATTAAAGTTTCAACTTACTTTACTTTATTTCGCAAACAAATCACTGAATCGAAAAATCGTCTTAGCAAACCCCTGATGGTTTTAAAAGACCTATCCAACGATATCCCACACTATAGAGTTGGATGAGAAAAAAAACACCCCACTTTACGTCCATGGGAGGTACCTAAAAAAAATCATTTTTATTTTTTATTGTACCATTTTGTCGGCATAGTTTACATATATGTCCGTGCAAAATTACAGCTTTCTAGCATTGATAATCCCTGAGAAAAGACGCGGACGGACAGACAGACAGACAGATTGACAGACAGACAGACATGGCAAAACTATAAGGGTTCCGTTTTTGCCATTTTGGCTCCGGAACCCTAAAAGAAAATGACGCACCATGAATCGTTTGATCTCGCAAATCTTTAATACCGAATTACTGTTATTGAGTGGGTATTAATCGGAAAAAATCTTTGATGCTAATAATTTCCATAATGGACATAGGTAGATGGCTTTGTGCTAAACGCGGAAATAATTGAAAGCGAAATAGGTACTAAAACTATCTGATCATCGAATACTAATAAATAATTTAAACTAAATACTTAGATACATTATATTTATTACTTTCTGAATATACAATACAAACACAAGTAAGTTGTAATTCAATGGAGTTTTAAGTCCAGTCCAGTAGGAAAAAGGTCAAAGTATTTGATTTAACGGACCAAAAGAACCTGATTGGTAATTTGGTATAGGCGAAGATGTCTTCTAAGACGGAGGACGTTAAGCCATTTTACTGAGACTTAAAAATTTAGAGGACTTACGAGGACTTGAAATTTGAGTTTTTCCGTGCATTCATGTTTTGGTATATTTGATAATAAAGTTTAAACAAAAAGTTTTAATAAATAAATCTTCCTCCATGCATACCTACAGAGCGGTGATTAAAGTTCGGTTTATACAAATAGTATAAACTTGTGAAACTCCATTTTTCCAATTAAATTATTTAAGATAAAAAAAAAAAAATCACGGACAATTCACACCAATTGACCTA
>NC_133493.1:2743497-2941660 GCF_025370935.1 Choristoneura fumiferana
TTGTTCAGCAGTGGACGTCTTCCGGCTGATGATGATGATAATGACAACTCTATTTCTAGGGCCAATAAGACCTGTCAGATATTTTTGCACGCTCCTCTGTGGCAGATATTTTAACGCAAGTGACTGGACGTGAACTACACAAGCCTAGAACAAACCAAAAAATAGTTTTCTATGAAAACCTATAAGATTTAACTAAAACTCGGGCTGGGTTTTACGAACTGAGAAAGTGTAAAAACCCAAGTTAATAATGCTAATTAAACATGTAATTGTAGTTAAAGCAACAGGCTATTTTGTGTGCTTGTAGGTAATAGTAAAAACCGGACAAGTATATAAATAAGGAAGCTGAATTACGTACCAGGGTGGAACCTTTGTGTTATTAATGTCATATTGACATTCTATACATTTGCCAAAGAAATCATGGCGAAATTAACTATTAAAAAATCGGATAATATATTTCAATAACTATATTTTGAAGGATTTCTTATTTTATAAATAGTAAAACTAACTTGTTAAAACCCACGACGGGTATTAACCCCCTGACTAAAAGTGATTTGATTACAAACACAAAAAAAATACATCGTGAGGATACCTGCACAAACCTGCGAAGCAATTCAATGGTGCGTGTGAAGTTCCTAATCCACTGGGCCCGCGTGGGAACCATGGCCCAAGCCCTCTTGTTCTGAGAGGAGGCCTATGCCCAGCAGTGGGACGTATCTATATACAGCCTATGCTTGGAAGGAGGAAGGACAAAAAAAACCATCCGGAGCGAAGCTCGTTTGCCCAGATACTTAGGTTCCACTTCCACCAGAGATGTGCGAGGAAATGTGTTTTTCATGAACCAATAGCGCTTCATTTACCTCGCCTCGCTCCGCTCAGCTGTTTCAACCAGAGCAGTGCTGTACGAAGATAGGTATATGAAGCGTTTCTATTGGTCAGGAAGAACAAATTCCTCGCACATCTCTGGTGGTAACGCAGCGTTAAACTTTGAAATGAGAATGACGGGGATTTTTCAACTTTTTTAAGTTGGTTAAGTAAGTCGGAACATAAACTTTGAACATAAAACTGCCGTGAGACTCGCCCATATTTAATGAAATAAATCCGAATAACTAACGCCTTAAATCGAGTTGAGCTCGACATGTTTCAGGCTACTTCGCAGCCCTTCCTCTAGGAGGATCAACGCGACTCGGCTCGACAACAAACATGTCGAGCTCGATTTAAGGCGTGAGTTATCCGGATTCATTTAATTAAATCTAATCTTTACTTGTGTCTATGCAAACG
The DNA here is from genome assembly GCF_025370935.1 of Choristoneura fumiferana. NCBI lineage: Eukaryota > Metazoa > Arthropoda > Insecta > Lepidoptera > Tortricidae > Choristoneura > Choristoneura fumiferana. Next base: position 2,744,776 of record NC_133493.1, read on the forward strand.
TTGCCTGAAATGATTGATCTGAAGCGATAAGGCCGCCTTTTGCTTACCTTGGAAAATCTCTTTATACCTGTGTTTTCTGTTCTGCTTACTATGTCTTGGTGTTAAATATAGAGTCATTGTAATGTACTCTAAATATTGTTAGGTTAAGTTAGGTCTTTTAGGGTTCCACAACCCTGGAAATCAAGTATGTTTTATAACCAAACCAGCCCTTAACTTTACGTAAACCGCTCGTGCCGTCGCCCGTACCGGTCTGCATGCCGATTTGTCATAGCTTGCATCATTTGATGGGATTACGGACCAGTTTCCAGATTATAGTTTACTCGAGCAGATTGGTGTGTGCCCGTTATACACCGTCAAATATCATTTTTTTTTGTTCTTAACACCGTGTTATAATTTCGACGTGTGTTTTTAAACAGTGACTCTTATAAACGGTGAGCAGAAATATTTCTTTCTACACCTCTAGAGACACTTATACATAATATGCAAAAAATGTTATACTTAACAAAAAAATTACTTACCGATTACAAAAAATATGAATATATTTTTTACCAGTTTGAAGTAGGTGTCTCAACAGCAGGAGTGGACCTGTAGTCGTCTACCTCACTAAATACTATATATTGAGCTTTTATCACTCCTGCTGGCTCATGCTGAGACATCGAATTCAAACTGGTAGAAAATTATTTTCATGTTTTTTTGTAGTCGAAAAATTCATTTTATTGTGATACCATATCTTTTTTTAATATCAGTTGAACAAATTAAGGAACAAATACCAAGCTAAAATAACGGCTACGAATCTTTATTGTTCAAACGACGTTTAGTCATGCTAGGCATAAGCAATGTGAAAACATCAAGTTCGGCGGGATACCCGTTAACGACGCCGCATGTGATGATGTGACCATGATCTAAGACATTGTCAAGCCGCGATTGATCGTACCGCAACTAACCATGGAAACAGGCCCTAATTCTGATGGATTAGTTTTTAATGAGCAAGGCAGAACTAAATTGCCCAAGACCCGCTTTATCCTAATGCATCTGGTTTAATAAGACGATGATATGAAAACCGTTTCAACAAACATCAATGTTATTAAGGAAATCGTTCGATTACAGGATATCCAGATGCAGTTTGACTGCAACCAGCAGTTGTACGAGTACTTTACTTATCTCATCATCGGATTGTGAGGGTTCTTCTGTTACCCCACTAGCAACAGGTATGTCCGCTTTATATACATGTGCTGATGCATTCCGAGTATGTAGTTCACCGATGTCTACATCTATAGCTCTATGTTCATTATTTAATTGGAAACCTCAGCACCTGTTTTTTTTATTATTTAGTTTAAATGCACGTATGGTACCATCAGCCAAATATGTGGTCTACCACCCTTTAGTTGATATTCGTTTGCATGTCACAAAATAATAATGCCAATGGTATACATGTGTCAACTTGAAAGTTCCACGTTAGCGACATATTTATTTGATAGGAACTTGTTTAAAAATTGATAGACCACTTATTTGGCTGATAGTACCTAAGTACTTAAAAATATCCTAATAATTTATAAATAAAATGGTATGCTTTCAGTAATTTTATTGTATTTCTAAATCTATTTTTTTTGTAGAAAACCAAGTGACAGAAAATCAGTCAGTATTTTTAACTATACAGCATGTATTTTTTATACACTTACAAAAAGTAACGAGAAGATTTAAAAGTGCTATGAACCAATATTGCAATTTTTAAGTTTGGCATTGACTACCAGATCGCAATTTATTTTTCATATTTTTCAAGGAGCAATGTATTGCAATGTATTTGACACGAGGGAGTAAGCGGCTCTGTAACGCTGACACGTCCGCAAGTGTGAAGTTTTAAACAAAAACAAACTAGTGATCGAGTAGCTCTACATTGCGTGATAATTTATTTTCTAAGGGAAAAAGTATATCGAAAATACAAACTGACACCCATGTCTGCATCCATATGCACAGAAAAACCAGAAAAAGAGACCAGCACTGGGAATCGAATCCAGGTCCTCAGCAATCCGTGCTGCGTGCTATAACCCCTATACCACTGCTGGACTCCTATCTAGACACTAATATTTCCTATGCATACAATATCTCAGGTTGCTTATTTCAATTCCTATCAAATGAATATGTCGCTAAAGTCGAACTTTCAAGTTGACAGACACGTCTATTGGCATTATTGTTTTATGTCATGCAAACGATCATCCACTTTAAGGTGGTAGACCACATTTTTGGCTGAATTTAATCCTTAAATGTCTATAAGGTTCCAACTACCTTCAAAGTTTGTGGTAATAACAAAAATTTACGCGGTATAAACAAAAACCTACCCATTTCCAATTGCCAACACTAAAAATAACATTCACCAAACCGTGCGCTACTGGCAATCCTTTTAATAACAAAAATTTACGCGACATAAACAAAAACTTACCCATTTCCAATTGCCAACACTAAAAATAACATTCACCAACCCGTGCGCTACTGGCAATCCTTTTTGTTCACTTTTTATTGATCTTTCTTTGTTTCTCGCAACTAAACCCGGGAGAGCCTAAATAAAATATCACGCTAAGTGCGTTTGTGTTTGCCTGCCAATTAGTGCGCGCCCATAGAGCTGTGGTGAGACAAAATTGGTGCGCACTGTTTCCTAAGATTCCGTAACCATTTTTTTTTTACATTTCAACTGTCCGTGTATTACATGTAATGCACCCTCAAACTAGCTCTGCTACGTCTACATGACATCAGAAATGGATAATTCTGTACATTTGTGCATTACCTGTAATGTACAGACGTATCGACCCATGACAGTGGCGAAAGCGAGGGACAGTCAAAGTGTTAAAATATAACTTGAGCTCTCGTGGGACGAGTCGTCCATAAATTACGTCAAGCCATTAGTGAAATAGAAACAAAATGTGACAAAGGGGGAGGTTGCTAAAAATGGTCAAAATTGGTGTGACGTACTAAATATGGTTGGTCCCAGAAATATTTGAAAAAAAAATACAAAGAGACGGTTCAACTCACGATTATAAGTCAGGAACAGTCTGACTAGTTTCGATCTTATCGGAAGATCTTTTCCGTGTCTGACTTTATAATCGTGAGTTGAACCGTTTATAGGTTTTTGTTCAAAATTTCATTTTTAATACAAACTTTCTTTTCTGTCTATGCTTGCATTGTCATCCTGAATGTCATCAAATTCGGACTTGAATTGTTAAGGTGTGATTGTTTTATTTTAAAAAAGGGCGGTTTAATTATTCGAAAATGGTTAAAAATAAATACCATAAGACACTTGATACCAATTGACCTAGTCCCAAACTAAGCAAAGCTTGTACTATGGATACTAGGCAACGGATAAACATACTTATATAGATAAATACATACCTACTTTAAATACCATATCAAACATCCAAGTCCCGAGAGCAAACATTTGTATTATACATATAAATATCTGCCCCGGCCGGGAATCGAACCCAGGACCTCAAGCTTTGTAAACTGATCAAGTAATTGCCAATATTTGCCATACATGCTTCCATAAGTTTCATTGCGGACTACTTTCCGCTGGCATTCGTGTCTGTGTTTTTTTGTGTTTAGTTTTAAACAGTTTTTCAAGTGGATTAAAATTAATTGATTAAAATATGTTATAGACGACGATGATGACCATGATGAAAACGTTTAAAAAAACCATTTGGCTGTAGTTCTTTTATAGAAATGCCATTTCTGTGAGAATATGGGGTGTTTAAAATATTCTTATTCTTTTAGTTTCTAAGTACGCGCGATGTTTCTGTTTGAACTGTATGCCTATCTCAAGGATTCTAGGCTGGTGATATACCAGGTGATTCTATTCAACGAAATGTACGACAGCGAATAGGAAGACGAAGCGTTGGCGGTTTCATTAGATTGACTGGCGACATCAAAAGAGTTCGGGCAGCCGGTGGATGCAAGTGGCGAGTTGTCGCCTCGACGTGGTGTGGCGCCTTTAGGAACTTTTTTTTTTATACTATTAGATGGCAAACGAGCAAGTGGGTCTCCTGATGGTAACCCAAGCAGCACGACAGGCTGTATAGAAGCTGTATTTTAGTTTTATTGTATTCCACAGGCTATATAGTGAGGCTGTACAAGGGCTGTATAAGCGCTTTTACAACCTCTATAAGTAAAAATTGGGCCCCTTGTTATACAGCCTTATGCGTTATTATAGCTGTATAGTTGCTGTATAGCTAAAAAATAGGCTGTACTATAGCTGTAGAAGAGCTGTAGTATGATGTTGAAGAAAACCATAGGCATATAGTTATTCTCTTATAAGTTTCTTAAAAAGATAATAGTTCTTCATTGGTTTTTTATGAGAATTACAATGTGAAATTTATGAAAACAACCGCTTATTCTTTTTAGTTATGATAATGATGGGCCGCCAATTTACTGTGAAGTTATATAAGTCAAGAATAAATGTTGGACTTTAGGTAGTGATAATTGTAGATTCAACGTGCCGATTTATTTTTACTGGGAAATAGTGCATAGTTTTGTGGAAAAATATTCACGCGCCCGCGAAATACTGAAGAATTCACGAGGAATATTACCAAAACAAGTAAGTAAGTTTATGGTTTTGAGGTTAGAATCATAAGATTGTTAAATAATACTGTACAACAGGTATCACTTATGATTTATTTATCTGAAAATCATAACTATAACTTCAGCAATACTCAAAATAATGTAAGAAGTCATATTTTCTTTTATTGTTATTTGTTCGAAAATGGCGACAGATTTTATACAGCGTAAAAGATATCTGGAGAGTATTATAGATTCCGTGGTTTTACTACGCACTTTCTGGATTCCATTACACAGCTTTTACCCTTTAATAGCCGTTATAATATAATATTTTTATTATATAGGCTGTACATCAGTTTTCAGCAAATAAATTATACAGCCTTGTCAGTAATACAGATTAAAGCTGTATTACAGAATTCATTTATTATTATAGTTCTATAAAATCATATTTGACAGAAGTTATGAAACTATTACACTGACAAGAGTGTACAGTTACGCATTAATAATAAGCTTTAGAAAGTAGTTTTAATATACCATTATACAGAAACAAGTATAAAGTGATACCATTTTATAACTTATAGCTGTAGTAAGTAAGTGATCACATGCAAAATACAGCCTCTATGCAGCTTGAAGGATAACATTAGATTGAAGTGTCAAAAAATGCATAGGGTTTTAAAGTGGAGTTCAAATATTCTGTATTAAAGCTTTAAGTTTACACGGAGTATTTTATAAAAACTTAGTACAGCTTTAGCTGTATAATAACGGTTTAATCACTTTTATAAGTAAATAATCTTTTCTTGACACCTTTATGGATCACCAGTAGAACTCTAAGTTCTAATAGTGCTGTATTTTTGATGTCGGCAACGCTTGCGTGCTGCTTGGGAAGAGATCACCACCGCCCATAAACATCTGTAACACCAGGGTATTGCAGACGCGTTGCCAACCTAGAGGCCTAAGATGGGATACCTCACGTGCCAGTAATTTCACCGGCTGTCTTACTCTCCACGCCGAAACACAACAGTGCAAGCACTGCTGCTTCACGGCAGGATTAGCGAGCAAGATGGTGGTAGCAATCCGGGCGGACCTTGCACAAGGTCCTACCACCTGCAAACTGCAACGTAGTGTGAGTGTGATACATTTGATTGCTGATCGCCGTTGAGTCGCTGTCGCTTTACGAAAATCAAAATATCGCCACTTATCGTTGTTCCCAAACATGCAATGCGGACACGTTAGTACATTATTAGACATTTGAACACTTGAGCGGCAAAATCAAAATGTTGTCGCCTTTGTTTAACCAATGCGGCCGCTAATATAACTCGAAGAATGTTTGTTTTAGTCACATCGCTGTCGCGTCGCTGTCGTCTTACTAGTGCGGCCTCGGCCTAAGGGGGAGGCCTTTGTTCAGTGGACGTCTTCCACTTGTTGATGATGACGAAACTAGTTGATGCTCACCATTTTGTCAGCGTTCGGGAACTTCTCTTTTCTAAGATACAAAGAAGCTTAAATCATTACAATTTACTTCTTAAATCGGTTAAGTAACAAACTAGTGTAAGGTTCATGATAAATTTCAAATGTATTCGCACACAAATCGAGGATTTTTATTTTATTTCTTCCCGTTTCACGAATAAATGTTTTCTACCTTACTTGCAAAATAAAATTCTAAAATTCAGACATACGAGCCCGGGTGTGAACCCGGAGTGCCACCAGAGCTGAGGTCACGCCCACAAAAATATGCATGTACCATCAGCCAAATATATGGTCTACCATTTTAATTTGATTGCTTGTAACGACATCTCTTGTCCATAGTCCAATGGAAAAGTTTCTCGATGAGAGCTACGGTATAGATGTCGCTAGCGTCACTGCTTAAGTGGCTAAATAAGCAAAACAATAGATATGTGGTGCATAGGGGAAATTCGTGTCTGTACCGTTGACCAACAGTGGTGTAGCGGTATAGCACGCGGTACGGAATACTGAGGACCTGGGTTGATTCCCAGTATTTTTCTGGTTTTTCTGGCATTTTTACATTTACTCCATAATTTCACTCATTCTCCTTTTTAAGCCCCGACGCAAAAAGAGAGGTGTTATAAATTTGACCGCTATGTCTTTCTGCCTCTGTCTGTCTGTCTGTGGCACCGTAGCTCTTAAACGGGTGGACCAATTTGAATGCGGTTTTTTAATTCGAAAACAGGTTTTCTAGCGATTGTTCTTAAATATGTTTCATCAAAATCGATTACGCCGTTTTTGAGATATTGAACTTTGAAGTGACAAAGTCGTGGATTTCCAACTTTTTGTTGGTTTGGTTATGTGCAATCAGTTCTTCGTGTAGCTGTGTCTGTAATCATTCACTTCAACTCTCGTTGCACTACCTATATTAACCGGCCCTGTCCTGCTCCTGGTGTGAATCTGTCTTTATCTTAAAGCTTAGTTAACAACAATGTAAAGTTGCAAATGTATCCTTTATTTTCTAAGAAACGCAGTCTTCGTGATGTAGATATTTTGAATGTACTTTGCTTGTAACGTGTACATTAACTAGGCTGTACCCGCGGCTTCGCACGCGTAATAAGTATCCTGATCCGGTAGTTGAATTTAACTCTAGAATTTAACTAAATTCATATGGGTATTCCCAAAAATGACATCGTGTTTTTCGCGCCAAATTTCATGTCGAAAATACAAACTGAGACATGGATGCACAGAAAAACCAGAAAAAGATACCAACGCTGGGAATCGAACCCAGGTCCTCAGCATTCCGTGCCACAATTACGCCAGGTAGACACAAATTTCTCCTATGCAGAGCCTCCCCCTTGACCTCCACAACTCCCGATCTGACGCTGTTGTTATACATAAGTTAAGTACGTAGGTACACGTATGTTTTTTTTTCAATTCGTCCAAAAAGTTAATTGCCAGGTAGTTTTTATCAATGAACTGTGCCGTCTGTCAAAATAAAAGCAAATAAAAAAACACAGTGTAAAGTCATCCTTTATGAGATCCGACATTACATTTAACTTTAAATTTACTTCGCAATAAAGCTACATAAAATTTTCTAGTTTTTAAAAAAACATAAATTATTACAAATTTACAAATATCACCGGAAAAACGACGCTCTTAAGCAAATTGTATGACGAAGGTTGAATCCCAACAGCACACCAAACCTCCTGGCACATCTTTTTATAAAACTTTATTACAGAAAAAATATTATAGATGAGAATTTTAATACGTCCTCTGACAGTTATTAATGTGCACCCTAATTGCTTGCACAAAAGGCCCATAATGGTACGCCACATCAATCTAGAGACGCGGTTCGAAGACCTTATAAGCTTTCTTTCAAAGTGTAAATTTATTCAAATTTTGAAAAAGGAACACTAGAACCGCATCCTTTTTCGAACTGGCTGGAAAAAAATGCGAGATAGACGTATAGTCGGCATTCTAAGTTAGAAAGAGAGGAGTGTAAGTTTGTTGAGGTGTGCTGGGAACCCGTTTAACAATACCTAAGTGATGTGATGCGCCTGTCCAACGGTTTTGTAAAAAAAAGTATTAAAGTTAGCATGAGGACAGTATTATATTATACGTCGCAGCTGACATGTAATTTTATGCCCGTATCTGTCGTGTTAGGCTAGGTCGTTGTAATAAGCTACAATATTAACTAATAAGAACCTTTTACCTTGCTACTCCGCTACCACACGTACGAGTCAGTTACGTCTGTGCGACATATACCTACATATGTTTTATTTCAGAAGTAAAAAGTGTACCTAGTTGACAGATATGAACTGCCGTAAAATAACACCCGAATCTAACAATACGTTCTACTTCTATTTGTGTGTGTGTGTGTGTGTGTGTTTGTTTACTGTAAATATTCACCTCTGTTTTCTGTTTTGCTTATTATATTATACTGTTCAATAAACATTCATTGTATTGTATTGTATAAGCTAGCTATACCTATTTTAGAGTCGCATAAAGTGGTAGTCTAGTGGTTTGACCTATGGCCTCTCGAGCAGAGGTTCGTGGATTCTAATCCTGGGCTCATATCTCTGAGTTTTTTTTTTCAATTTATATACGAATTTACATTTAGAATTGAGGACAACATCTTGAAGAAAACTTTACCTACCTGTGAAGCAATTCGATGGGAGAGACAGAGCAAAAATAATATTTAAACATATTCGATACACAGGAAAATGCATTAGAAGGAAAGAATAAATAAGAAGAACATCGAATAGTAATCAATAAGGTGTGTGAACTTCCGAATCCGCACTGGGCTCGCGTGTGAATAGACAAAGCTCTTATACGTATAGGCGTAGATGAAGTCCTGATGAAGATGATGATGAAACTAATTTGATTGGAAGCGTTTAATGCTCTCCTGCAACAACAACTCCTTGTGTACCCAGTAGTAGTTTTTGAGTTAAACAAAAACGTATTATACCTAGAAAAACCAGAACTGGACTGGTTTTTCTGTGCATCTATGTTTCAGTTTGTATTTTCGGTATTATACCTAGTTAATAAAATGTTTAAACATACATTACATTAAAAACAAACAACGCCGAAACCAACTGACTCACGATTTGGAAGAAAAAGAGTAACGCGTTCTAACTGCAGTTAATATTCAACAAACCGAAATAAGATATTCAATCGGTCGTAATTTAATTAAAAGATGGCAACATTGTAAATCACTGGTTTAACCGACTTCGAAAAGGTGGATCCCGAATTGGTACTGTTTAGGGTTCAGTAAAATATTTTAATTTATTAATAGGATACAAAATAATAATAGATTGTAAAACAACGGAGAAAAAACACACAAAAACTCACAAAAACTTAGACAATCGTTAAACATTATTGTGGTTAACGGGTAAGTATCATCATCATCATGTCAGCCGAAAGACGTCCACTGCTGGACATAGGCCTCCCCCAAGGCTCTACTCAGACCAATCTTGTGCTTTCCGCATCCACCGCGATCCCGCGATCTTAACCAGGTCGTCGCTCCATCTTGTTGGAGGCCTACCGACAGCTCGTCTCCCGGTCCGCGGACGCCATTCGAGAACCTTCTGACCCCATCGGTCATCAGTCCTGAAGTATATCGGCTGCATAATTTTACTGATGGTCATAAAGCAACTCTTGCAAAGTTGTTCTCTTTTTTCTTTGAATTAACTAATTGTTCAGAATTGTTATTAAATAAATAAACAATAATGTGTAGAGTTGTACAGTTGTATTTTTTTTTGATAAATTTATGGTTTTGGTGGACAAAACTTATGCTTAAATGAATGATTCTAGAGCCGGGTAAAAGCTGTATCGTTAATACATGAAATAAAATGGTAAACAGCATACATACATACATACATAAAATCACGCCTCTTTCCCAACGGGGTAGGCAGAGACTACATCCTTCCACTTGCTACGATTCTGGCATACAACTCTCGCTTCCTCTACATTCATCAATCTTTTCATGCATGCACGTCAGTTTAGAGTACTCCTGACCCGACCTTTCTTCAGAACGTCCCCGGTTTGATCGTGGTACGTTCGTCTAGGCATTCCTCTTCCAACGTTCCCATTCACGCTCGTCTTATAGATAAACAAGATAGATGGTAAACAAGGCACAAAATTAAACACGGGGCAAGGTTGTACAAGTCGAGGTCAAAAATAATTACTACTTCATTCTGAGAGGAGGCCTGTGCCCAGCAGTGGGACGTATAGTCTGGGATGTTGATGATGATGATGATGTCTTAAGTGCCTTGTCGCTATCACTACTTCACGCTTGAACTTTTGCATAAAGAGGCACAGTGTCAAGGAACTAAAGCGCAAAGATATCTTATCTTTGACCTCAACTGTAGTCTCCCGCGGAATGCTTGGTTTTTGTCTTGGGTATTATGGTGTAAGCATGCAAAGCCAAAGGCAAAGACTAGTGTGTTATAATGAAAGCTTTTGCTATGGGGAAAAGGGAAAAAAACATTTGCGACCCATTTTGTGATACCTTGCAGTGTTGTACTCAACGAATTACTTTAGGCTCAAGTTAGAGCCCTGTGGTATCCTCGCTCACACTTGACCGATCCCTCACGCAAGTGAGCAATGCCCTTTGATTTACTTGCCAATTAAATATAAACCACCAGTGCTGTTTCGGCAATGCTGCCGTTCTGCGAAGAAATATTTGAGATTTAATCGACGGTCCGACATGTTAAGCATTGCTTCTCTTTTGTAGCTTGGTTGGGTATTTAAAGCAAATCGAGAAACAAATTTTTGAACTAGATAACAAAAAAAATATTTTTGCGAAGAACATGCAAGATCTTGTTTATGGTTGTGGTGGTGGTGGTTCTCTTGGTGGTGGGTCAGTTACGTTTTCGTTGGTTATTTACGTTTTTATGCGGAGGGCGGGTTAAATTGCATGATAAAAACATTTTTTCCAACTCGAACGTAGCTGTTTCGCACGACTTGGCAGCAGTCCACTACTGTAGTAGGTATTTATACTTGTGATGTATAGATTTTTTTTTTTGTAAATCCATAAGTGCTTATATGCTCGTTAAATGCTTGATTCTTCTCAGCAGAGGTTTTTCCGAACCGGTGGTAGATTTTTTTTTGACATCCATAAGTGCTTGTGTGCATTCATAAATGCTTGCCTAAATCGAAAAAAGATATTTTGACTTTAACTTTTGAGAAACAAGCGGTTTGTAAATTTGACAACTTACACTCGAAAATAGTTTTCAGTGATCTGTGTGCACGTTTTCGCCTCTTCAAAAAGAAGACTGTGTGCTGGTATGAGTTTTAATTGGCACAAATAGTGCTGCGAGTGACCCTATCTACCCACTCTAGTGTTTTGCGCAGGGCTCACCGAACAATAATAACTAATACTAAAAAAACCAAGTGGAATTCAGGTTTTGACAAAATAATTAAATTTAGAACTTTCCAAGCGACAGTACAAAAACCTGCATTAATATCTGCCACAGCGAAGAGTGCAAAATTAACTAACCTATCTCCTGCTTTTTCGCTCATTAACAAAAATAAAGAAAGACTTAGCAGTCAAAAAAGAGCAAGCACACAACTCTCTCCGAATTAATTGCCAACGTCAAAACTGAAAAGGGTGTAACTACAAAAACTAAAAAACCAAAATCCGAAAACCGCGATCAAAGCTCGCTTGCTCAAAAAAATCGCAAAAAGCATACAGGCACTTTTGCCCAAAGGCAAACCGGTTGCAGCTAACTTCAGTCGCGTTGCGAAGGTCAACTGTCTATGGAGCGACTCGAACCACAGTTCAGATGCGCCCAGACCGCTACACCGAGCGATCGTTTGAGCAATCGCGCGATAAAACTTTTACGTCAGCAAAAAACTATAAAAACAACAGTTAAAAGTATCAAAATACCTCAAAATTGTACATTTTTGATCGGTTTTGATAGTTCAAAGTGTTTTTGATGAACTAGGGCGAGGGTTAAGACTAAAAGTTCAAGTAGAAAGTATAAGCATTGACAAGTCTCAGGAACAGTGCTTGCATGTGTATTACAGTTTTAGTTTAGTGCTCTGTGTCTATGTAGTGTTTTTGAACAGTTTCTGAAGTTTACTAGACATTTGGTAAGTTTTTATGATAGGTTTAAGTTAGCATTTAGTTTTAAAATCAGTTTTTTGTAGCCAACTTTCTAAGACAAACTGTGCGTCTAGAAACTGTTTTATTTTAACTTGTATTCATTTAACTTAATTAAAATTTAATAGCAAATTATAGCAGCAAAAAAACAGCTTTACCTATCTAATGTCATTGCTCTCCATCTAATAGACATGAACTTTTTTTAGCAAACTGTCTTAAGTATTTTTTCTTTATTTTACAGAACGTAATGTAAAATGAAAATGAAATTACAAAATTACACTGTAATCATAAGATGAACGTAATATGACCATTTATGCCGTAGACAAGCCCGGTTTTATTTTTAACAAGGCACAGCAGGCAGACTGCTGTTAAAAAGTTTTGCTCTTTTACTTAAAGATCTCAATACCTAGCCTTGAAGATTTTATGACCTAGGTTCGAGCCCGGCTTCGCCTTACTTTCAACTTGGCTGTCCGTCAGTATAAAACCTGTCTTTAGTTAAGGTAAAGGACCATGTAGTAAAGTGCTTTTACTGCTTTTATATTCTTGCGAAAACCTTTTCTGAAGACTTTTCATTCGGGTTTTTACGTCAAAGGCCCTGTTGTTTTTTTTTTTTGATCTATTTTTCAATCTCTTTATATTTAACTTGTAATAATGACTGTGATCAGTACGTTTTATTAACCCCCGACGCAAAAAGAGAAGGGTTATATAAGTTTGACCGCTATGTGTGTCTGTCTGTCTGTCTTTCTGTCTGTGCCTTAGCTCTTAAACGGGTGGACCAATTCGAATGCGGTTTTTTATTTGAAAGCAGGTTTTCTAGCGATGGTTTTTGGACTCGTTTTATCAAAATTGTGAGGGTTTTCCAACTTTTTTGAATGAGTGCTGAGCTGACACTACATTTTTCAGAAGTTTCATCAGACAAACTTTACATAATATTACATAATGGGAACTACTTTGCTGAATCTTCCTTAAAGTAATGGACCGAAGATCCCAAGAAATAGAATATGAATAATTAAGGTATATTTATTTACCAAACTTCATAAAAAAATGGTTCAAGGATAGAGTCAAAATGTACGGAACGCGTCATTATGTTCTTAAACTTGAACTTCTAAGCGTTAAAGTTCATTTCAATTAGGATTTAGACGAAAAACTTGCAACTGTCAATGATTTTAGCAAAAAAACTGAATGGAAGTAATTTACCAATTAAATGATACTCTAACGCAATACCTTAGCCAGAAGAAGTAAGTTAATTACAGATTATTAAGAAAATTAAGTATTTTGTTGAAAGATTTATTAAAGTAAAAACAAACAAAAAGCAGAAATAATACTAAATATTACAAACTAAATTAAAATGTATATTAAAAACTAAGCTTTATCCAAAAAACCCGGCCAAGAGCGTGTCGGACACGCCCAAGATAGAGTTCCTTCCAAGATAGAGTTCCAAGATAGAAATCAAGTAATATTATGTGCGTTATAACACAATTAAAACACTTACTACAGTCTTAAAATTTATTACCAGAAAAAGAGCGTATCTTCACGGCACTTACGTCCTTTTGTTGAGAAGCGCAGTTTTTCGGCAATAACTCAAAAACGGTATATCCGATCATGTTGAAACCAATTTTCGTTGAAAGTATTTATTAAGCGTTACCTTTCCATATTTTTTGCATATTTTTTGGACAAACGGTTTACAAGATAGAGTGGGGGGGACACAATTTTTGCTACTTTGGGAGCGATTACTTCCGAAAATCTTCACTTAATCAAAAAAGTTTTTGAGAAACCTTACTATCTTTTCAAAAGAGCTGTCGAACTATGTGCCACACGTTGATGCGAGTTAATTTTTTTTTTTTCAATTTCTGTTACGTGTATGGAGTGCCCCCTGTAAATATTTATTTTTGTAATTTAACTACAAAACTAAATAGCGGCTTTGACAAGACATCTGTACTCCAAATTTCATTGATTTGCATCTTGTATGTTTCGAGTAAAATGCCTGTGACATACGGACGGACGGACAGACAGACAGACAGACGGACTTGACGAAACTATAAGGGTTCCGTTTTTGCCATTTTGGCTCCGGAACCCTAAAAAGGCCCCTGCGGCATTGTGGCGAAGATGCTGGCAGCATTTCCTCGTTGAAACGCTAGGCTAATTCTTTGAGCGAGGTAGCTGCCAGCTCTTCGGTCACCGGTGGCATTGACAAGCTTCTTCGAAATCTCTTTGAAGAGGCTTAATGCTCCTGACCCCACGGACCAAGGGTCTCGACACCGAAAGGGACGAAATTATATTGAAATTTTGTTGAAATCTATCTATCTATAACAGCCCTTATAGCGCCCGTCTTCGGACATAGGCCTCCTCTCTACCTCTCTCTTCCCCTTCCTTCCTCCTTCGTTCTTCCTTTCTCTTTCTCTCACTAGTCTTGCTCATATTTTGCAAACATGTTCCCTTCTAAGCGGTGTACAAAAGAAATAATGAAGGAGTTTCCCGAAATTAGCACGGCATTTAGGTTTTTTTTCCGAGTTTTCCAAAGAAGCTTACCTCTAATAAAACATTATCCAAAAGGTGGCCTTTCTATGGCAAAATCATGCAATTCCGTATTAATTCAGCGTGATAATGCATGATTTTCATGACCATTCTCATTTGTCTGTTCACCATACTAATTACCGTGTCATTTTTTCCAGCAATATTGATGCGGTAATTAGACTGAGGGTACACATTAATAAGAATAAGCGTCATTATTTTTCTGAATCTGTGCTCTCAGTTAATAGGCTAGTGTCCTAAAAAATCTAATTATTCCATCAGTTATCCAATATTTATTGCATATGGACTAGTTTCTTACATCTCTTCTCTTCTTACATTATCTTTTTTAGAGGTATTCGAGACTGATTAAACAACTTTTTTTTCTCTTTCTCCACCCTATTATGCAGTCACATATAGCCCACCTTAATATAGAAAAACGCCCATTAATTTCTCTTTTCACCTATTCTCGTGTAAACCGCATAACTTTGAGACCCAGTATTTACAAGACTATGCGACCCGACCTAGATGACCTTTTCATCACTAGCTTCCTGCTTCTCGCCAGTCCGCATTTCTTGATAATATAAACTACTATATACGTATACTTTGGCATAATTTTAAGATACGTAACCCTTATTATTTTCTGTTTTAAGTCTTCACTATATTCAATCTTGCATGTAAAGTTTTATGATTGGTTTTTTTGGAGTATTTTTTATTTTTTTATTTCAACTCCTGTTACTTTTACGGTCATATCGGAAAACCATATCGAAAATACAAGCTGAGACATAGATGCACAGAAAAACCAGAAAAAGAGACCAACGCTGGGAATCGAACGCAGGTCCTCAGCATTCCTTGCTGCGTGCTATACCCTACACCACCGCTGGACAAGAGTCTAGACACAAATTTCTCCTCAAGATGAGATATGTGTGCATAGGAGAAATTTGTGTCAGACTCCTGTCCAGCGGTGGTGTAGGAGCTATAGCACGCAGCACGGAATGCTGAGGACCTGGGTTCGATACCCAGCGCTGGTCTCTTTTTCTGGTGTTTCTGTGCATCCATGTCTCAGTTTGTATTTTCGATATGTAAAGTTTTAGTAAATACGTTCATAGTCCTTGCCTATCTTTTTTTTGCATGATTTCACTTACATTATTTTTCACTGAATTGTTTAATATACTGTTCATTCTCATTAATAAAAGGTCATCATCATCATCACGTCAGCCGAAAGACGTCCACTGCTGGACATAGGCCTCCCCCTTAATAAAATGTATTAAAATGAAATTGTGCACCCACCTGTGCACCTAACAAAAAATATACCTTAAAATTGAAAAACTATCTAAAATCATGATCCGAATAGTTTATTTAAGGGGTATGACACTTTCTAACAAATTGTGCAATACATTTTATGTTGAACAGTAATTTCAAAATTTCTCATTAATATTTTTTTTATTATAAGGTAATTTTTTTTCTTATACTAGGAGGTAATAAAATGTAAGTACCGACTTTGTAATTTTTAATCCTTTAGATTCTCAATACTTTATTGCATTGCACATGATGGTTTTACAAGTGGTGTGACTTAAAAACTAGGAGATCACATTCTGTACCCTGTTGGGCGCAAAATTAATATTTTTTAAATGTAAATATTACTATATTCTTTACCACCCTGCCACCACCACGTGCGGCCAGCAGCTCACCAAGCGTTTACATTGCGTATTTTGCCAATTAACCACCGAGCGGAGAACGTCCCAACCAACCAATGAACTCAGAATTCGCGCATACAATCGCAGCATACCGTTACATTAATTGTTGTCTACCATGATTTAATTATCTCCACTTGTCACCCAAGCCACTCAGATAAAAAAGGGATCTTAAGTTATTTACTCAGATGCGTTCACTTGCAAGTGCAGAGCGCATTGAACTCGATTTCCATCACAGTAATAGCGATAACATCTTGATAGAAATGATTTATAATAAAGATAGCATCTTCAGCATATTGTAACTGTATATTTTGTGGCATAATATTACGAGCGGCAGCCGTGAATTGAAATTGCATAAACACGCGATCTCTATTTACTTTAATCTTAATTAGCATTGAATTTTAATTTTATTATCACTACCGTTATGGTTTTTGTTTTTGTGGGAAATTTGACTTAAGTTTGTTTAACACGAAGCCTGTTTGCGCTATCTTGAGTCAAATGGTTTTATAATAATCGCAAAAAGTATGCTGTTTAAAAAACAAATTTAACTCAAATGAAGCTAAAGGCTTTCCATTTGGAATTTAAATTTTATGTTAGGAAATAAAGATTAATTTAATACACTAACAATCAGAAGCAATTTGTGCAATTTTCGCACGTTCGATACAATTCTAACGGCGATGTCAAAATATGAAATATGTCAATTAATTGGCAATTTTTAAAGAATTCCCTAACCAATTATTAACAGTTGACATTGACCGAGATAAACCAAAGCTAAAGGCATTAAAAATTTAGTAATTAAGTAATGAGGCAACCTGACAAGCATTATTCGAAAATTCAGCTCTCACCTGTAATCTTAGCCTTGGGGGATAACTAATTAAAATATTGCTTTATTATCAAAAAATTTATGAACAATAGTATATGCAGAGTTACACCATCTTAGTTTCATTTTGCGAAGATCTCTATGACAGAAGCAGTGATCTTATTTATCTATTATCTATCTAATCTTATGTGTTTAAACGAGCGTTTCTTGTATATTTATTAGTTTCAGTGCAAAATAGTCGGCATGTCAAAGTATACGCTGTAAATGACTGTATCTATAAAAATCTAGTATTAGTAGAGCCCTTCTTCTAAGTAAAAGGTAGGTAATTTTATATTCAATAATAAATAAATATCACGGGACAATTCACACCAATTGACCTAGTCCCAAAGTAAGCTTAGCAAAGCTTGTGTTATGGGTACTAAGCAACGGATAAATATAATTATATAGATAGATACATACTTAAATACATATTAAACACCCAAGACCCGAGAACAAACATTCGTATTTTTCATACAAATATCTGCCTCGACACGGGAATCGAACCCGGGACCTCAAGCTTCGTAGTCAGGTTCTCTAACCACTAGGCCATCTGGTCGTCAAATATTGGTTGGGATCTATTTTATTTGTTATTTGTTATTGTAGCGGCAACAAATATTCACACTGCAAATGTTGCTGGCCATTTATAACGGTTCTTAAAACAGTCTTTTTAGCTTTTTACTAAATTTGAATTGAATGATAGTTTTTCGACTGGCGAAATCTCGCTAGATGGCGTTAGTGTCGTGAGGTCCGTTTGAGGTTTCAGTCTTGCTTCCGATTGGCTCTTTTAGATATTTATCCAATCACAAGCGTGACAGAAATGGCAAACGGAATTCACGATATTAACGCCATCTAACGATATTTTGCTTGTCAAAGAACCCTCATTAATTAAGATACAGCCCTGTGGCAGACAGAAAAATAGACGGATATGTCTATGATGTAGCTAAATTTTTAGGGTTCTGTTTGCCACAATTTGGGTACGGATTCGGGTGTTTGTTGTGATGTAGTGTGTTTTTTTATGTCAATAAAATTAAATATTGCGAGTTTGGATCCCAATGCCATGTCAGATTTCTGAAAAGTGTTCCGCAGTTCGGCCATTTTAGGCGACGTTAGTACGCAAAAGGGATTGGATTATTTGTTTATATTACTAACCTTGGCATCCTTACTCAGAACTGATTAAATAATTTGACGTTACATTATCTAAGTATGACTGTATCTAAACCAATAGGGCAAGGTTTTCAACAAAACATTAAGCAGCATTATTGTTTTTGGGTATATCTTGAGTTATCGCACTTTCTTCAAAGATATAATGCTATCGCGCCAGTATCAAATTATTATAACTCCAGTGCGAAATAGTTTCAAGGGACTGTCATTCTCATTGTAATTTAATAATATAGTGAGTTTATCGTTCTTATCCATTTAGATATTGAGATAGCTTAATCAACACAATACTAAACTAAAAATTATTTGAGATAAAACTATTTTTTATTGGGACGAATAACTATATAAATGAATCCTTTTTTCCCTTGGTCAGGTCTTAACTTAAAGTTTTCTTACATTTTGTTGAAGGTTCTTACGAAAAAAAAACAGTTACGCAGAAAATTAACATGAAAAAAAAACTTGTCAAATGTGTAAACTTTTCTAATGTAACCCGTTTATTTAGCCCGTTAGTGCCCCACTGCTGGGCAAAGTCAAATGTAACCTATGCTGCTAGGATTAGAGACATGAATGTTTTAACGTACCTATACGTATCACGATCAAATCGAGGACGTTCTGAAGAAAGGTCGGGTCAGGAGTACTCTAAACCGGCGTGCATGCATGAAAAGATTGATGAACGTAGAGGAAGCTAGAGTTGTATGCCAGCCAGCAAATGGAAGGACGTATTTAGTGCCTACCCCGTTGGGAAAGAGGCGTGATTTAATGTATGTATGTTTTTATGCAACGTCAATAAATTTTTCGGGTTTGCCACGTGATTTTTAGGTACGCGCGCGGAGCCCCGGGTAAAGCTAGTTCAAGTATAAAACTTCGTCTTTGTAAGTTATAGGGTATTATTAATATATTGAACTTTTTTTTCATAACACCAATTTTATTTTTACATAAAATAAACAAAACAAGGAACTTGAAAAGCCAAATTTACATAACACAATATTAACCGCAGCATTGGAAACGCTTAAAAAATATTGGGACTGCAGTGTTTTCAAGTTTTTCTAAAAGGTTTGGGTGAAGGTTGTATGATGACTTGATGACTGTATTATGACGTCATAGCAATGATGCGATCCATTGCGGTTGAGTTTAGAAGAATTTGTAATCATACAAGGATCCTGTTTGATTTCAATATTATCGTGAGTAAATGAAGATAATCATAATAATCAGTGTTCATCTCTAAGTGGTAAAGAAAATTAATCATCAATAACCTAACCAACAAAAACCCCCGACACTGTCACTAGTTTTAGTCTTAGTTTTTAGGTGGTACTTATGGAGCCAAAATAAACCTTTCTTTCTTTCTTTCTTTCTAAAGTTCAATATCTCAAAAACATAGTATTATTATGATGAAACATATCTAAGAACCATCACTAAAAAACCTGCTGTCAAATAAATACAAACGCATTCAAATCGGTTTACCCGTTTAAGAGCTACGGTGCCACAGAAGAACAGACACAAGTGTTACACCCCTCTTTTTGCGTCACGTTTATTTTGTAAGTACTACAAAGGGCTCTTACATGTTTAGGGTTCCATACAAAATGGCAAAAACAGAACTCTTATAGTTTCGCCATGTCTATCTGTCTGTCTGGTCCGCCGCTTTGCGCAGAGACTATCCCTAAAGCTGTAATTTTGCACGAATATATATGTAAACTATGCCAACTAGTACTTATAGGGACTTGAGTTCATCCTTGTAATCGTTAGATGTCTTTAAAAGGGGGTTGCAAATTTTTCGATTCTTGGCCAACTTTAAAGTAAGTAAGCACATTACAAGCTTTAAGTAAAAATGAAATATATGATAAAATATACCTAACTTGGAATAGGAAACGTCATCCCTATTTCGTGACAAGAACTTTTGAAAGTTCAAGAAGAATGATGGCAGGTTTCAAGGGATGCACGTTGGGATACTTAGCAATCTCAAACTCGGCTCGCAATAGTTCGAGCGTAAAACCACGAGCTGTACGATAAAGGAAAACACTGTGAGGAAACCTGCACAACCTGCGAAGCAATTCAGTGGCGTGTGTGAAGTTCCTAATCCGTACTGGGCCCGCATGGAAACTACGGCCCAAGCCTTCTTATTCTGAGAGGAAGCCTGTGCCCAACAGTGGGATGTTAATAGGCTGGTATGATGATGATGACAATTATCGTTTAGTCCAAAATAATATACCTAGTTGTTTGCATAAATAGATGAATTTGTTATACTTAAATTCTAATGCGAAAACGTAATAACATCGAGCCGATAGTCAATTCCCTTATCAAACGATAGTATTTGAGGTTATCTACTGACACACTTCCAAGTAATTTGGTTCAATGAGTTCCCAAAACGCTTAATCTAACAACATTACGACACATCTGAAATTGTGGCACTTTTTAGCGTTCCGTAGTGCGAACAAGGTTTCTTTTTTATATACATAAGAAGGGGAAAACGAGCATGAGGGTCACCTGATGGGAAGCAATCACCGCCGCCCATGGACACCTGTTGCCGGCCCTTTGAGATACTGATAGGCTCGTTTTTTAAAGATCACTTAGCTTAGTAGCGACATCTCTTGTCTGGGTGAGCGGTTAGTTCCGAAAGAATGTGACGTCTCTCGGCGAAACATAGATGTCGCTAGTGCTGCTGCTTAAGTAGCATAGTAGAAATAAGCAACCTGAGTGAGATATGTATGCATAGGAAAAATTCGTGTCTAGATTCCTGTCCAGCAGAGGTGTAGGGGTTATAGCACGCAGTACGGATTGCTGAGGATCAGGGTTCGATTCCCAGTGCTTGTCTCTTTTCTGGTTTTTCTGTGCATCCATGCCTCAATTTGTATTTTCGATATGGTTTCACGGAATACCCGTAAAAGTAACAAATTTGGAGTTGAAATAGAAAATACAAAAAGACTCCAAAAAACCAATCATAATCTATATTTTATAGTTTGTTTCTTTAGGTTCAGTAAAAATGTTATGTCATTGAAAAGACAAACATGCTTATTAATTTTTCTTTCTCATTTGAAACCGAAGAAAACCTACAATTCCTGACCGACGTTAACATTCTAGTTGTACAGTCACCTGCAGTAATATCTGCCACAGCGTGTCCAAAAATATCTGACACGTCACACCGGCCGGCCCTAGAAATGGAGTCATATCAGATATTTATGCAGGCTTTTTCGTGTCAGATATTGCTGCTGGTGACTCTACTGTACATGTTTTTCAGAAGTACCCAACAGGCTTAAACAATTTAAGCGTAACAAATGTATGCGGACGCGTCAAATAGGCAACTGGAGTGCGTCAAATAGAGCGCAGAACCGATTGATTCAGTTTTGTCAAACGCACAGCAGTAACGGCTCCTACACCAACAATAGGCTTTAGTACGCTCGTCGCTTAACCGTGTCCTTCCGCAAAACTGTATAATATTCCTCTAATAGATGGAAAACCACCATCATCATCATCATCAATCACATAGCAGTCCACTGCTGGACGCCTTCATCAATGAGCACCATTGCGCCCCTGTCGTCGGCATAGACGCATCCAGCTTCTACCAGCAGCCTTTCGCAGATCGTCACTCCATCTGGCCGGAGGGCGTCCTGCACTACGTTTTCTAAGACGTGGTCTCCACTTAAGAACTCGCTTACTCCGCGAACAGATATGACCAGCCCTGCCACTTCAATTTGCATTAAATCAGCCTTATAACGCTCCTGAACATAGGCTTTCCCCACAGACCTCCAGTCGCTTCGATTAGAAGCGGCCCACATCTTCCGTGAACCTGCGGCTTTAACCAGATCATCCGTCCATCTCGCTGGTGGACGACCTATGCTGCGCTTGCCGATCCGCGGCCTCTATGCGCGAAGTTTTCGGCTCCAACAGCCATCTGTTCTCCGTGCTATATGGCCTGCCCATTGCTACAACGAGCTAATTGACTTGGCTATGTCGGTGAACCACGTTCTTTTACGTCTCTCTCGTACGATTTCTGATTCGAACCCTTAACTCCGAGCATAGCTCGCTGAGCAACTTTGAGCCTATTTATAAGCATAGAGAAGCACCAAGTCTCGGATCCCTTGTTTGTTACTGATTCACGGTAAAACGGCTGGAAGGGTCTGGATGACATTTGTCATGTACTCGTAGATAGCTGGATCTCTGGAGTAACTTAACCTTAGGCTACTTTTTATCCCAATACAATGGAAGACTTTATTCGCCAAGTCCAGATCTTAAATTTTGCGTGGTTGTTCTTCTTGCAACGTAAATGGAGACCACGTTGTTGTTTTAGGGGATTTAAGAGATAATCTGTAATGATTTATATTGGATAAAAGCTAGCAATTTGGTATATGTTTGGCATTTGTTTTAATTATATTTACTCGAGAATAAAAAAGATATGTGTTATATCTGCGTATTTTTAGCTAATTCAAATAAAAATCTTTCTTTAAAACATGTTACCCACGCACATTAAATATGAGGTTATTACTCGTAGTGTGCGACATTTGACTCTAAATTCAATTGTTAGATGGAAAGTTAGATACAGTTAATTGGATCAAAATATTTAGTTCCTCGTGAACATTTAGTTAGATTAAATCATTGATTAGTTTGACGTTTCAGATTGAAGATAATAATGACAACTGGCTATTTATGTAATTATAAAAGTAGGTCTGTAGTGTCGTGACACAGTAGATGCATTTATTCAACAAGTTTCGTTTATTTGCTTTCTTCAGTTTTGTTTCAGTTCAGTTTTGTTGACGAAGCCTGTTGCGGATATTGCGTTGTTTAAGAGATGTTTCGTCAGTTGACACGTTTTTCATACAACATTTTTTGCTTTTTCGAATTAACATATTTTTCATACAGAAGTTTTTGCTGTTTGTTTCTAGCCTACTTAAACCCAGCTAAGACTTGAGAAAAATCATGTGAATTGCATTACATTGGGAGGCAGTAAAGAGATCCAGTTGACTATTTTTCAATATGGACGACTTTTCTTGCAACTGTGTTTTACAATGTCATAAAATATAAACGTACGTGGGCTAAAACAAAATTTCGTAAATATCTTTCAGCTTTGTTGAGTCCCGTTCAAGTTGTTTGTCCTGAGTGATCCCGGCAATTTTAACGGTCCTGGATCGAACGATCCATTCCCGGGACAGTAATTGCAGCGAATGCCGGGACCAGCCATTAGTCAACGTTTAAACTTTATGGAAGTTAAAATATGCACGGTTAATGTATGGCGGGTCTGGTTACGTTCTACTGTCGAGGGAATGAAGCTGATTTAAGTTAAACTTCTTTTTAGGGCTCCCTGCCCGAAGGGTGACAAACGGAGCTAGTCACTACGCTATCCGTCTGTCTGTTCATATGTTACACGGCTGTATCTTGAGAACCGTAGACAGATAGACCCCTGAAATTTACGCATATGTTTACATAGTTATTTTTGACGCTACAGCTACAAATAATAGTAATAAAATAAGTAAAAAATGTAGGGGTCCTTATATACGTATTTTTTTTCTATTACATTTAAACATAACAATCTTCTTACTTGGAATGATAATACAGATAAATATGCACCACACCAACAAGTAATAAATTCTTACTGAGCTTGGTATGAGAATTTCAGCAAATTAATATTCTAAGAACATCGAAAAAATAAGAGAAGTGTGTTAACTACTTCTCGTTTTGCTATCACGATACTAATCGAGCAGTCGCAAAATTATATATTAGGTATGTTTTCTTTTTAAATATACTCTGTGGGTATCTAATATTTCTTTCCCGCATAGTATATGCTGTGATTTTTTTCATTATTTTCTTATAATTTCGACTTTACTGTCTTTTTATAATACCTACTTCGAATGCATGAAAACCATCTTCAAACCACAATAAAACTTCGACAAATCAGTTTAAATTTTTAACAGAAAAACTTTCCAAGCTTGTCCACGTTAGCGTTTCAATTTTTACTGTATTAATAATGTAATTTTTATGATGTGCAAATAAATGAAATGAATAAATAAAGTACTATGAGCAAATTGGCAGCGCCTCAAGCGACGCGTATCAACAACTTCTCGTAGTATTTGACACTATAATGAAATCACGATGATCACATTTGCTACGCCATAAAAAAACCTCAGAATAAGGTCGTATGTTCACGGGTGAATACAGCCGTAACCGAGCAGTTATCGTTCCGTGAACCAGGAAACTTTGAATTTTTAATGCAGTGATTCCTACTCCATAAATCAGGTAGGCATCCCTGCATACTTTAAGTAAACGCTGCATTGCTTAAACTAATGCTTACACCACTGTGAACGTTTAGTTTTAATATGCATAGAGTTCGGTTAGTATACAACGTGTTATTTTTGATTTCCACTTGAGGGGTCAAATGAAGTTCTCTAAGTGTTCTCCAAGACACTAGTAGTCTTTCTCTTATTGCTTAAAAGATAATTAAAAATTAAGATAGTTAATTATGCTCAACGAAACTGAAACTGAACAAAATTGAAGTGTTTTTATTTTACACATAATTATTTAGCATAAAATACAAAAAAATGAGTTTCTATGAAGTAAGAGATAAGGTTAAATACCAGGTAGTTTCTATCAATGAACTGAACCATTTGTCTGTCTATTTGCGTTACGATAGTAGGGGAGACCGAGGAGAGTTGTGACAGAGGAGAGTTGTGACAGAGGAGAGTATGACAATGTCGATTTTTTGGAACTTATTAACTGGTAGCGGGCTCGCAATAGCTCGCGTTTTTCAGTTCAAGTCAAGAGCTATCAAGCGCGCGATATTGCGAGCTCGCTACCAGTTAATAAGTTCCCAAAAATCGACCTTGTCATACTCTCCTCGGTCTCCCCTATTAAAAAGTAAACAAGCTTATAATATCGTATCGTCACTTATGCCATTTTTGATCGATGGTGCCATATAAGCGAAGTATCACTGCTGTGACATAAATTTTACTTTCTATCTCACAATCTGTTTGCAATGAAAGTAGCGGTAGCTTGAAAAATTTGTTTTACCTACTGCAAAAAGTGTGACTATAAATGTTGTAAGATTAGAAGCTTCTATTTAACTTCGAATGTTTTCTGTTTGTTCGTTTGTTCGGGGTCAAATTGTGTAGGTGTCATTATACCCAGCTCTAAATAGTAATGAGATAAGTCTAAACAGGTAAGTATTATAGTTATTTTATAGTTTAGGTTTGGTATTTGGTTGGTTTGGTGGTGGTTTGGGATTTTGGTAGATTAAGCGTAAATACAAATGCAAAAAAAAGTACGGTATGTTTAACTAAAAAAAAAAATTCTTTTTGAAAATGGATTTTTTTTCTTGATTTGATATAAAACTACAGGGAACATTCATGCGGTAACAGTTTATGACTAAGACCACATTGAGACACATATGGCACGGCACAAATTCTATATAAAAATGCATTTTTTGCGTGACGATGCACTAGTTTAGATTTTTATAAAATAGGATGTTTGTTTATAACTAATATAATTTAATAGTTCAGTTAGCAAAAAATATTCGTCTAACAAAACTGCCCTAAAACTAAACTAAAAAGGAAATAAAACCATTGTATTGTTAAATTCTTTAAGCTCAGTTTCGTAGAAATTTGTAGATTTCTTTTTTATCTGTTTGCATTCTTATTTGACGACCATTTTAGGGTTTCAAGAATTTATTTTGAAGCTTTTAGATAGTTTAATTCGTTTTGGAATACTTTCATTTGGATACTTTGTTGTTTGTTGGACATGAAAATGCAGCAGACGTTTTTGTAGTTGTTTATTTAAGGGAGAGGGACATATTAGAATAGAGTAGGATTGCCAACCGATCTGTTTTGAATGATCTTCTCCTGCTTTTTGGGGTGTCCTGGGGCATCCTGGATATAGCTTTCAAAAAGCATCCTGGGCTTTTAAATCATCTTGATACTCTATACAAACAAACAACACAACTTAAACAATAACTCACCTCAAATTTCACACACCACTATACAAAAAATCACCCAGACGCAAAGTGTATACCGTAAGCACGGAGCGTCTGGAGTACAACACTCCACAGGGGGTGGAGTTTAGTCCGTAGGCCTCTGGTGAGCAATTCCCAGATGAGTCGGGCATGCTGCCGAGGCCGGCTCGGCAGTATTCTATGAGCATTCTCCACCTCCCTCGGAATCATCTTGATAATGCCATGTATTTGAAAATTGCCATTACTGGAATTGTATTTTACCTATTTTTTAAACACCGACGCAAAAATGGGATGTTATAAGTTTGACCGCTATGTGTGTCTGTCTGAACCGATTTTGAGATATGAAACTTTGAAGTGACAATGTCGGGGGATTTCCAACTTTTTGTTGGTTAGGTTATAATCTAAACCTAATCTGATTATTCCAATTTCAAATCCTAGTTATTTGAAATTGTGGTTGGCAATCCTAGATTTTAACTTTGACTATGACAGTCTAGTAACGATATGAGTGTTTATTTTTATATTGACATAGGTAGCTAGTGTAGAAATCTTGTGTATTTTTTATCAACATCATTATTAATTTACATTTTATATTGGGTTGTTTTTGTTTGAAAGAAACTATAATTGTTCCATTCTAATACAAACATCTAGCATAGTAAATAACCAACTATTTGTAAACTTTATACAAATGTTTTACAAACGTATAAGTAAATGCATAACATTTATTTCACCTATTGACTAGCATTGACAATTGTATGCTATCGTAAACACCGTTATGACTATCATGTTATTCAAAAATAGTCTGTAACTAAACTGTACAAGGTTCACGGTTAAAGGTGGACAGTTAGAAAGCCTCAATGAACAATAGCGATAAAATCGCAAGTAGGAAAGTGTCAGAGGGACTTTGTCAAAATAATACGGTAGCGTTAGCGAATAAGATAAACATATGTATATTCATTTAATAAAGAGAAACTTTAATATCTGTTAGCAGGGTAGTTGTGTTGCTCTGAGGATGGATATTCGTTGAGTTCGAAACGTGTCAGCGTAGTGTGGTGGTGACGATAGTTGGATTTATGTATGTTCTTACAGTATATACCACTGTGTGTACGAGTACTATTGTACCGTTTTTGTCAAACTTGAAACCTAAAATTGCTAAAAGTGGCTCCGAAGCGGTAACGTTTCGTGTGCTCTGCCTACCCCATTTGGGAATACAGGCGTGATGTTTGTGTGTGTGTGTCTTACAGTATGGAGGTGGAGTCTGCATCAACACAAGTTTGTTCCATATACGATAACTTAAGGTCGCTGATATGCAAATTTACCTACTTAATTGTTTATAGTCCATTGATATGGATTTCCACAAAGTAACGCATGATTTAGATTTAACCAAATAAAAAGAAGAACATTAAAATTCATAAAGTTTGAAATACAGTAAAAAATATATAACCGTCAATTGGTATAAAATTCAAATGTTCGGAAATAGAATCTACATATTAGGTTTGATTAGGCCAGGCTCGTTACATTACATTCCAGTAAAGTTGAAAAAAAAATCTGGGAAAATTGTGTTATGTCAAATGACAATAATTTGTTATAATCATTATGCCATTGAAAGCTTCATATAATTTGTTACATACCTTTATAATTTAGAAAACTTTATTTTTGTTTGGTTGTGTGCACTTTTTTTATCCCAAAGGAAATGCAAAGTTCATTCGACGCGGACGAAGTCCCAGACGATAACTAGTTTGAATCCAAACGAGTATAGTATATAACTATATTAAATAGACATTATTAAGTAATAATAGTTAAATTTCTTCATTTCCTTTGTACATAAAATAAGATAAAATAAATAATGATTAATCGTCTTCATTTCCTCTTACACAAACCGGAATATTATATGTATACTGATAATAATAAAATGTACAGTAATATACTGTGTATACATGTAGATATGAAAACCTGTTTGCTCCGTATATTTCATGCAACGTAACGAAACTGCGTTGCTTTAGTCAATGTTTTTTTTTTCGACTGGATGGAAAACGAACGAGTGGGTCTCCTGATGGTAAGAGATCACCACCGGCCATAATAAACATCTGCAACACCAGGGGTACTGCAGATGCGTTGCCAACCTAGAGGCCTAAGATGGGATAGCTCAAGTGCCAGTAATTTCACCGGCTGTCTTACTCTACACGCCGAAACACAACAATGCAAGCACTGCTGCTTCACGGCAGGATTAGCGAGCAAGATGGTGGTAGCAATCCGGGCGGACCTTGCACAAGCACCTGCATACATTTATACTAATTTATAATATTTTTATAATATATTGTCTCCAGGTTAAGACCTGGACCTGGACCTGGTTAAGATAGCGGGATCGCGGTGGATGCGAAAAGCACAAGACCGGTCTGAGTGGAGAGCCTTGGGGGAGGCCTATGTCCAGCAGTGGACGTCTTTCGGCTGACATGATGATGATGATATTGTCTCCATGTCTGATGACAAATAATAGTATGGGGATACTCGTAAATTGAGGTCCTTGGAAGAAATCGAATAGTATAGGGCATTTATTTTCTGTTCGCAAGAAATCGCAAATTATAGGTACACATGAGACAGACAATTTAAGAAAAAAAGCAAATTTTTGCGAAATCACGAAGCGCTCCCATCTCAGCATAGTGTTGGCCATGCAGGCCAACGCTGGTCTTCCGCTGTGACTGCTTGGCGACTTCACGGAAGGCGACAATTATAAAAAAACAAAGTCATATTATATTATAATAAATATATATATATATATTTATCACTTTAAGAGGCTCATTGGCGTCACCTGTGATGCAGATATTTGTCGTCAGAGCCTTCGTCATCGCAGAAGAGTGGCTTCCCTGTCGGTATTCTATACAGGCTACATTTCGGAGATTGTGCTTCGGAATTGCACGACCTTATTCCACCTGCTCCTTTCTTCCACAGGTCGACCAGAAGTAGGCGGGGTCTCCACCCTTACGTTGTCAGTATTCCAAAAATCCGCACAAAGCGTTTTCGCTCTTCCTTCATCAACCGCACAGCAAAAGAGTGGAATTCCCTGCCTGCGACTGTGTTTCCTGAACACTACAATTTGGCAGCCTTCAAGTCTAGGGTGAATGAGCATTTACTAGGCAAGCGTGCTCCATCGTAGGCCTCATCCTCGCTTTCCATCAGGCGTGATTGTGGCCAAACGCAAGCTTATACTGAATAAAAAAAAAAAAAACTTAAAACTTATTTTCCTAATTTATTTATCAATCCAGTTTTTGAAGGATTTAAAAACAAAAGCTGTTCGAATGCATTATTTTACGTAAATTACCGAAACACAACTATTTATGACGCCATGATTTTATTTTTATCTATCACTTAAAGTACTCCGACATAGTCCGTTCTATAAAATGTTGAACATTAATATCGATAAAAACAAACATGCATCTTGTGGGCGTCAGGAATCACGATAAGGTCAGCAAAAACCTGTTTGTATTACGTCAGTATTTCGTTAAAAAAAGTATCATCATCATCATCCCAGCCTATATACGTCCCACTGCTGGGCACAGGCCTCCTCTCAGAACAAGAGGGCTTGGGCCATAGTTCCGGGCCCAAAGCTGGGAACTTCACACGCACCATTAAATTGCTTTGCAGGTTTGTGCAGGTTTCCTCACGATGTTTCCCTTCACCGCAAAGCTCGTGGTAAATAGTGGTTTGCCTATCGCCTCTCAAGCAGAGGGTCGGGGTTCGAACCCGGCTCGCACCTCTGAGTTTTTCCTTCATGTGCGGAATACATTTGAAATTTACCACGAGCTTTGCGGTGAAGGAAAACATCGTAGGAAACCTGCACAATCCTTTGAAGCAATTCAATGGTGCGTGTGAAGTTCCCATCCGCACTGGGCCCGCGTGGGAACTATAGCCCAAGCCCTCTTCCTCTGAGATGGAGTGTGCCCAGCAGTGGGACGTATATAGGCTGGATGGACAAATGGATACGTTTTTGACAAAAAAGTTTTTTGGATGCGCTAGCCGGATTCGATTTCAAACTCTACTTATATCATTAAACCCTATGTAAAATTTAAGCGTACTAAGTATGTTCACAGACTAATGAATCAGTCAAATTATTTTGCGAAAAAAACGTTTATTCTCAAACATCAAGAATGTTTCTTGTTTGATTAAATGTATACATCATTGTGATACATGTAATACTAATTTATTAACAGAATATCGACTTACACATTTAATTTATCAAATAATCCACATGTGTTTTAAAATCGGTTACAACGTTTTTGTCAATCGTAGAGTCGGACGGACAAAGTGATTGATACATGTAACCACACAATGATGAATGATGTACAATGATCTCATTTGGCCTCCGCTATTGTTTTTTAATGATAAAATGTTTTTTTCCCTATCGATGATAGTAAAAAATATTGATTTTGTATTGTTAGAAGTACTTGGTTGAATAAAGGTTACAATGTGGGCGGTTGAAAAATCATTAAAAGAAAAAATAATAACAATTGGCAGTATAAGTAGTGTATTATTGTGAAGTAGTAACATACATTTGAAATTTACCATGACCTTTACGGTGTAGCAAAACATAGTGAGGAAACCTGCAGAAACAGCAAAGCAATTTAACGGTGTGGGCGAAGTGGGCCCGCGTGGAAACTACGATCCAAGCCCTCATTCTGAGAGGTGCCCAGTGCCCAGCAGTGGGCCGTATATAGGCTAGGATGATGATGCCAAAACTTGGGCAAGATTCCGAAGATGCTGGCAGCTATTCCCTTTGAAGATTGTTTTTTTTGGAATCTTTTTGTATTTTTTATTTCAATTCCAAATTTTTACTTTTACGGTCATCCCGTAAAACCTAAATTAAAAATACAAACTGAAATATAGATGCACATAAAAACCAGAAAAATAAGACCAGCACTGGGAATCGAACCCAGGTCCTCGGTATTCGGTATACCGCTACACCACTGCTGCAGCAGGGGGCTGATTCCCTTTGATTCAAAGGCTTTGAATAGCTAAGCTAATTCTTTGTCCAAAAAAGCTATGCCGTCTCTATTTGTTTTGTTCGAATAGACGGAGACGTCATCACATTTAACCGTCGGTTAACGTTAATCAATGGATGGTGAAACAGCCCCTTAGCATAATTAATAGCCGTTCTTCTTTATTCAAAAAGTTAAATCACAGATAGCACGTTTCAATTCCATCTATCAAAACATATTGACAGACAGTCTAACGTATCAGCATAAGGATCTGAGGCGAGCATTCATCACTTATAATATATGGTACGATATGGTTTGTTGCGAATGGTACTCGCCTGTTTTGAAATAAGCATCTTATCTTAAACACGAATAAGTTGCAATGGCTGAAATGAAACTAAAGCATTAAACTGTACGCAATGTCACACAAAGACAAACTAATTTGGCTAGCTAAAATTTTATGAAGAAGAAAGAAAATAATTTATTGAATATCAATAAACTAAAAGAATTTCTTTGCTCACCCGCGACCATATGATAGCTAAGCTTATGCAAGATTGCGTGTTCATGCAGTTCCTCCACCTCCACACACACAAATCACACAAACCCACACACAATTGATGCAGGCCGCTGCCAACCGAGGCGGCTGGAGGTCTGTGGGGGAGGCCTATGTCCTACAGTGGACGTCCTATGGCTGAGATGATGATGATGAACTAAAATGAGTTATCTTCACCGCCGCATACTCCTCATTTTAGCGGCCACTTGGAGGCACGTGTTTGACCTCAGTGAAAGTGTCAACTGTTCTGTTTTCTACCACTTTTCCATTGTTGGACCTCTTGGAAAGTCGCTCGTAATTTGTTAAGTGAATTGCTTACGTTTGTATTGATGATACGACATTATTCGTGGGTTAATGGTATTGTTGTTCTTTTGGTACAAATAGTTATGTCTTTATTTAACAGCCTAAAGAATGAACAGATGGAGTGTAAAGTGGCCGTTAATCCGGTTTGTTTCTAAAACACTACCTACTACTACTAAAACACTGTAAATATGATTATTATTATTGTTTGGCCAAAAGTAGTGCCGAGTGGAAGAATACCCTAACCAACAAAAAGTTAAAAGGCTAAACCGATTTTGATGAAACATGTCTAAGAAACATCGCTAGAAAACCTGATTTCAAATAAAAAACCGCATTCAAATCGGTCCGCCCGTTTAAGAGCTACGTTGCCATAGACAGACACGCACACAGACATACAGACACACATAGCGGTCAAACTTATAACACCCCTCTTTTTGCGTCGGGGGTTAAAAAATAGGAGGCTTTGCCCAGCTGTGGGACACACTACTGATTTCTCAAAAAGTTGTCCCGTCATGAAACTGATAAGAAATGAGTTTGTCAAGAAATTATTAACACTTAAGGACGAGATCATAAAACATAAACTGCATAAAACATGCAAAATTTCTTGACGTCAGGAAAACGTCAAGAAATCTTTTGAGGAAAAAATCGTAATTTTGTAACTACATCGAAACTTAAACTATCTACCTACATCCAACAACAAAGATCGTCTGACTTTTTGTCACCTTTACCACAAGTATTTATTTAAACACACTTTTTATATTTATTTAAACAAAATATTACTTATTTTTTGTGTTAAAATAGCGTCGGATTTTTTTTAACTGGTCAACTGAAAATGGACAACTTTTTGAGAAATAGACTACAAGCTAAATAAAAAAATATCATATCATTTTTTACAAGAATTACTTATGTATGACTATGGAGATGACAATGATAACATCGTTTAACAGCGTGTGCTTGTCAAATCAAACTCACAGACTCACAACAGTTGTAATAAACTTTAATTTCAGACCGTGAATTCTCAGGAATCGAGTTTAATTTGATAACAATGTTTATTTAGGGTCCGTAGCTTCAAACACAAGCACAACTGAGAAAGTTCAAACTTAATGACGCTTTTGTCATTCTAAGAAACTTTGGCCAAACCATAAAAAACAAAAGCAAACTAATTAATCATTTTAAAGGAATGTCTTACAGAAATATGGGCCTAGTTTTCAACAGATAAAGATTGTTTTAACTCTGCTAAAAAAAAAACAAAAGACGAACAAGAAGTACGAACAGTTGAGCCTAAATTCAACCAGACACGGTTTTCTTAAGGTTGAAACTTGATTTAATGATTTTTGAAGAAAGCTTTTCATATTTGGTGTTGTTTGTGACGATGCGTCAAGCGTAAGTTTAGTTTTATAACAAAAGAGTTTATTTGAATTAATGTGATGCTCGTAATGTGGCACTGTTACATGTTGTGGTGATTAGTGACTTAACTTTACACATTTTAATATCAGCATAGTTTATTTTTTTAAAGTATAAAACTGGTCTTCTTTTATATATTATTGAAAATTATTTTTGGAACTTTTAATTCAATTTGTCTGCAAATATACATAGACAAGGGCAGACAGAAGAGAGGCGTAAGTGTAAATACGACCTTTTTTGCAAAAACAAACGTATCACGTGATCCGATGGCCTTGTGAAGTGGCCGCAGCCCGCAACTTTATGATGTGATATAAAAAGCGTAACTTATTGATCTTCCTTCGCGCTTTATGTCGAGTTATGATGTTTGTCACGCAGCTCAAGTTGTACGTAGTGTGAATTTTTACCACATTAAGTTTTTGTCAAAAATATAAAAGCAAGCTTTTTTGCCAACTGTACTTTTATTGACTGTACTTGCACTGTCATCTAAATTACATGTCTGTACCTAATTTCAAGTCAATGCCATTAACCGTTGAGGAGTGCCGTCCTGCAGAGACGATCCTGGCAGGACCACCAGGATGTCATACCATATTATTGTATTGTCACCAAATTTACATAAATGTGCCTAATTTCAAGTCAATCGGGCTACTGAAAGTGGGTCAAATTTAGCTTCCAAGATTTGAGCCAAACAAATAAACAAACAGGGCAAGCTAAAGAAAAGCTTGTAAAAAAATTATAGCAAAATATTGAACCTACTACAAAAACCATGAAAAATTTTCTACCAGTCTGAAGTCGGTCGGTGCCTCAGTACGAGCCAGCAGGAGTGACTGAAGCCCAATATAATGTGCTTAAGTAGGTAAGCTCGACCACTTACTTAAGATCTTTTTGTACAAACTTAAAGAAAGAAAGAAAGAAAGAAAAAAAAATCATTTATTCACAACACAAGACAACAATATTATTAGCTAAACTATTATTAACTTAAGATTATGTTACTTGTAACACTTCTGTTTGAGTACAATAAACATTTTTATTTTTATTATCTTTTTAAGGTAGATGACTATTTCTTGTACAAACGTAGCTATAAGGTCGCGGATGAGCAAAGTAATTGTTTCTGTTCGTTGTTACTGAAATAATTTTATTAAACGCAGTTTTCGTGTTTTACAAAAAAAAAGCAATGACCTGCTGAGTACATATAATTTTATTAACTACTACCTTTAAGTAGAGGTAGGTAAATGCGCTTGCAAAACATTTTTTTTATATGTGTAGATTTTTAGCACTGGTCGATCAATAAATTGCGTCATAATTTTTTTTTCTGATATTAAATTAAGTGAAGTACTTATCTCTACATATAGGTACGGATTTGCTTAAAAAAACTTTGATATGATACTACTTACGGTGAGATAGGTTTTAAATCAACAGCGATCACACTTACCTAGATATCACCGACAGTATTTGCATCAAAACTAAAAATACCAAAGAATATCAAGCCGATCGGCTCCCACCGTTACAAGTTTTTTGCTGTCCGATGACTTCATACGTCGATCTATTTTTTTTTAATTGTTACCTTTTATAAAGCAACGACCTCTTTTGTACGATCGAAAAACAACTGTTTTTCAATATACAACCTTTTTTGCGGTCGCTTAAACGAATTTCAATCGAAACATGATCTTGTGCTAATGCAATAAGGATCAGTGGGTGATGAAACTGTGATAGGGCGTTTTGGTTTGTGTTTACGTTAAATTGTGCGTGAAAATACATGAAGGAATTTGCCTTTTTTATGGTTCCGTAACTAAAGACGATCCCTTTTTGGCCTCATCTCGGCTTATACATGTCCCACTGCTGGGCACAGGCCTCCTCTTGGAATGAGAGAGCTTAGTTTGTAATTCCCACGCGGGCCCAATGCAGGCCGGAAAATCCCACACATAGGTACTATTGAATTGCTTCGCGTTTATATGAGCAGGTTTCATTATCACGATATTTTCCTTCACCAAAAAGCTTGTGGTAAGTTTCACATGTTCACACACATTTCCGACGTCACGCAGTAGTTGCTTCAATCTGAATTTAAAACATTCAGATTTTTTCAAAAATTTAAAAAAAAATCCTCCCTAC
Source organism: Choristoneura fumiferana (assembly GCF_025370935.1). Lineage (NCBI taxonomy): Eukaryota > Metazoa > Arthropoda > Insecta > Lepidoptera > Tortricidae > Choristoneura > Choristoneura fumiferana. The sequence goes on from NC_133493.1 coordinate 2,780,346, forward strand.
CGGTTATCTCTTCTTCGAGCCTCTGTATCGCTTTAAACTTACATATTCTTTGAGTTTTATACCGACAAAACCCAACTAGCTTTGGTTTTCTCGCACTTGTCTTGTTCTTTCTTTTATTAGGACTGAACCAAAGTGTCTGATGGCAGACAGAGTTTTAATCGAATTTCAGAGTTCACTAAGAAATTTTGAAGATCTTGATTGATACGATTTTTATTCACCCTTTGAAACGCCTCTGGTAAAAGGTAAAAGGTGCAAAAAACTTTTTAACCGTCTTCAAAAAAAGGAGGAGTTTATCGATTCGGTTGTATTTACTTTTTATTTTTGTTACCTCAGAACTCCGTCTTTCATGAAACCAACTAGCTTGAACTCGGTGCCTCAGCACGACCCAGCAGGAGTGATTGAAGCCCAATATATAGCATTTAGGTGAGGTAGACGACTATAGGTCCACTCCTGCTGGCTCGTGCTGAGACACCGACTTCAGACTGGTATTCAAAAAATATTTTCACGGTTTTTTTAGTCGGTTAAATTTTTCAACATCGAGGAGTGTCTTTTTTTAACCATGATCTCTGACTTTGCTTCTGCGCATATCCAACTCTTATTATTATTAAATAATAAGTACGGCCTTCGCGGTAAAACAAGTTAAAATTACTACCGTATACAAAAAAAAGTGTTTTGCTAAGCGTTTCATTTAGTCGTATGTTTCCTAGCACATAATTATGAAATCGTGCGTTATTCTAAATAGTTATAAAATATGACTCAATAGTAACTTGTTTTCACTGTCTGATCGTCTTGTTTTGCCACGGTTTTATGAAAAACACTAGAGTTTACCCGCGGCTTCGCACGCATAAATTATTAGATTCAACAGTTGAATTGAAATTCCGCAGTGTTCCTAATTTGAAATTCCGCAGTGTTCCTAAATTGAAATTCCGCAGTGTTCCTAATTTGAAATTCCGCAGTGTTCCTAAATTGAAATTCCGCAGTGTTCCTAAATTGAAATTCCGCAGTGTTCCTAAATTGAAATTCCGCAGTGTTCCTAAATTCCCAAATTGCCAAAAATTACATCGTGGTCTTTATTGACATTCTAAACAACAGTAAACCCAGTTTTGTAATATTAGTATGATAACTAAAGTTCCATAATTAATGGATAGATACGAAATTGTGACTCATATAATAAAATACAAATAATTGATTGGCACTTTGGGCCATCGTCGGTTGTGGCCTGTAATACGAGCAAAAAGTTAAAACTTAGATCCTCCTCGTCAAACTGAACAACATTATTATAGTTCAGCGACTTTTAAAAATACATATTTTTTTGACATTCATAAGTGCTTGTTATATAGCCTAAATTGAATAAAGATATTTTGCCTTTGTCTTTGAATGGAGTGTTTGAATCTTCCTATTTTCATACAAATTAAATACTGCAATAAATGTACCTACGCCATCCTAGAACACAACTGACGTCGCCTGTCACGCTACAAACATCAATAATTTTGCTTTACCTTCTTCGAATAAACTTAAAATTAACAAACTATTTTTACGAGTAAAAATCGCTGAAACGTTGTTCAGTTTGACGAGTATGATCTATGTTTGAATTATTTGCTCATATTAAAAGCCACACCCGCTATATTTACATACCCCATGCTTGAGAAGCGGTTAGTCAATTTTAGAGTTAAACTATTTGCTGATTCTTCCTGGTTCGTTCAATGCTGTGTCCCTACAGTCAAAAATGATAGATTCAACAGCTTCCTCGCAAATAAGTACAAAAACAGTTTTTTGCAGTATACGCATGCGTTAGAATCCGTGACGACCCTAACCTTAGTCGTGCATGACTAACCAACCAGGAAGTGTTTCTGGTGGATGATCATTACGTGACGTCACTAAATGATCAGCTCATCATCGAGCACTTAGCTCGAGACCGAACCTTAAATAAATACCTAAAAAAAAACCTCAAAAATTGCTTCTGCTTTTTAGGATTCCGTACCCAAAGGGTAAAAACGTCCGTCTGTCACTAGGCTGTATCTCATGAACCGTGGTAGTTAGACAGTTACATTTTTCACGGATTATGTATAACTTTGGCCGCTATGACAACAAATACTAAAAACAGAATAAAATAAATATTTAAGGGGGGCTCCGATACAACACATACAAAAAATATATATATTTCTGGGCCGACATTGTGCCTGAACGGGAGGTGTGGAGGTCAACAGGTGACCTTCGCCCAACAGTGGGGCACTATGCCAGACTTGTTAAAAAAAATCTGATAACAAGGATCCATTAGTTTGTTAGTAAAAATTAAGTACTCATAATTAGTTCAGTAAAAAGTTTCCAAAAAAAACACTTACCCAATCTTAACCCAACAAAAATTTTGTTAAAATTAACATTATACCTCCCCTCGATTCTAAACAATCTGCTTTCAAGTTTTCAAATATTTAATTGACACTGAATACGTACATATCTACCGACTTATTTATTACGCATTATTATATACTTATTATTGTATACCTACTACCCTATACGTATGTATGTATGTAGGTAGTATAAATTCCTGCGATTAAATTCTATGGCTCGTGAATGAGATGAGTCATGGGAATAAAATCTACGCGATACTTAATACATTAAACCAGTTTTTTACACTTAAATAATTACAAGAGCGTTACAGTAAATCAAATTTATTGCCCCAAATCGATTCCCATCAAATCAAGAACAAATTAACTCGCTAATACGCATTTTTTTAATTTTTTCACAATGTTTTTAATTAAAAACCCTTTAAAATCGTAAAATAACATCACGATTGAGCAATAATATCGATTTTCCGCGGGTAATATCGAATCGCTACACTAATCGGCGAAGCAAAATTTGCGATTTCTTCACGGTAATATGGCTGCATTTTTTGATAATTGGCTGAGTCATGTGAAGAATATGCATTTTTATTATTATCAGCTATTAACATGATGTTATATATTTTCTTCCATTCCAAAGCTTATAAGCTTATATTTCTAGATATCTCTAAATGATTATATACTTCTCTGCAAGTGCAACTTACTTTTTAAAAATATTATATCATTTATTTCAATTAAGTACTACTGTTATAACCACGTTATAATAATAATACACTACTGTGTATTGAACAAATTGAATAATTAAATAAACATATAAATAACATGAGACACTTGGCACCAATTTGACCTAGTCCCGAACTAAGCAAAGCTTGTACTATGGATACTAGGCAACGGATAAACATACTTATATAGATAAATACATACTTAAATACATATTAAACATCCAAGACCCGAGAACAAACATTCGTATTATTCATACGAGTACAACTGCCCCGGTCGGGAATCAAACCCGGGACCTCAAGCTTCGTATTCAGGTTCTCTAACTGGTCGTCCAAATTGCCTAGGTATTAGTAAAATTTAATTTAAGTGTGATATACGGGATCGGATCCTGGCTTTTCCCCGGAAATGATTAACTGTTTTATATGAACGATATTTTTTTTTCTGAAACTTTAAACTATTCAGGATATATTTCAAGATCTTGTGGAACCCTTAGGTTCGGCTAAGTTAGTTATATACAATCAGTTTAAAAATCGTTCGTGGTTGGAAAAATGTTTTCGGCTAAAAATTAGAGAGCCGTGAAAAAGTTTGTTTCTGCCAAAATCGAGACTAGAGCCGAAGGTTCAGCTGCGGCTGGGAAATCAGCCACTGTTAGACATAGGCCTCCCCCATAGACCTCCAGTTGCTTCGGTTGGAAGCGGCCTGCATCCATTCGAGAACTTTTCAGCCCCCAACGGCCATTTATTCTCCGTGCTATATGGCCTGCCCATTGCCTTCAACGAGCCAATTCGCTTGGCTATCAATATCGATATCTTTACTTATGACGTTTCCAACTGTCACTTTAGTCTTCGAGACAAAAGAACAGCTTTGTCTGGAATGTGACCACGGCAGGGATCCGATTTCCTCATCAGAGGCAATCGTGATACCGCTTTCACTAACGGGTCAACTGGTGTCCAGTCTATGACAGCTGTCAAAACACGAAGGTCACTATCATCACGGCATGGCTATTGCTCCACAAACCTGATGCTAGTGACGCCGATTAATCATCGTTGGAATATCGATATATTTTTGTTTAGCGAGGGGCGGGATTTTGGTATCACAGAGTAGTAAAGAGGTATTTCTGACAAGCTTTTATTGAACATGCAATGTTTATTTTGTATGTTTAGATCAAACCTTTCAAATTAAATTTGACACACTTGATTTGAATGACTATAAATTTGGTATGGATATGTAAGTCATTGTGTGATGTGATGATACAATAATCTGGTTGTGACATTTTTATAGGCCGCCCAGGATCGTTTCCGCGGGACGGAACTCTCGAATGGTTAATGATATTGATATCGACTTTAAATTTGGTACGAATACGTATTTTGGACGACAATCCAAGTACAATTAACAACATCCCATACATCCCTGTATTTACCCCATACATCCCTGTATTTCTTTTATCACCCCATACATCCCTGTATTTCTTTTATTATTATTTTTTTCTTTAATTTTATAACATAGTTTTTAAGTATTTTATTTGTAATTATATTTTTATGAAAAAATGACTTTCTGCCAAGTTTCTTGCGGCGCATTCTTCTTGGCAATGATGGTCTTTCCGAAAGCGCTGGTAGTTTAAAAAATTGACGTGTAAAAGTGCCCATTGCGGCCTATTTACTGAATAAATCATTTGAAATTTTTTGAAATTTTGAAATTACAGTCAGCAAAAGAGCTTCTAATTTTTTTAACATTACCTAATTCATATCTTGTCGCATAATTATGTAGGTAATCATTTTCCATTATTCACGTACCTTGACTACCAATATTTTGAAGATCAACTATCGAACGCGAATCTCGATACGCGAACATCACTATCGCAAACTACCAACCAACGTAACAAAGCCATATCTCGACTTCTTGCTATCAAATTGTCAACCCCAACCAAAGGACGCAAGATTCCATTTTGAATAACAAGAAAGTGGTGTTAAGACCTTTGATCACGGATTATTTTAAAGCCAAGACTACTATGAACGAACTTTTAATATATATAGTATGCAGTTTGTATGGCATTAAATTAAAACAATTGATTTATAATATCGAATAACGATCCAATTAAAGAAGTTTAATTTGAATTTTGATATAGCGATAGCCAGCGGGCTTACTGGTTATGATATATGGGAGTATAAATGAAATTATTTGAATATATAATAATTGGATTATATTGGTCGTTCAATAAATGTTTAAATTAATAAGACCAATATAAATTATATCGCGTGTACCTCCAGAATTGATGCCGCCACTTTGTCGCTTCATTACGTATTGTAGACGACCGGATAGCCGAGCTGGATAGCGTTGAGAGAACCTGGCTACGAAGCTTGACGTCTCCGGTTCGATTCCCGGTGGGGGCAGATATTTGTATGAAAAATATTAACGTTTTTTCTTGAGTCTTGTATCTTCGTATCTATCTATTTTTTAACCCCCGACGCAAAAAGAGGGGTGCTATAAGTTTGACCGCTATGTGTATCTGTATGTCTGTGTCTGTCTGTCTGTCTGTGGCACCGTAGCTCTTAAGCGGGTGGACCGATTTGAATGCGGTTTTTTTTAATTGAAAGCAGGTTTTCTAGAGGTGGTTTTTAGACATGTTTTTATCAAAATCGGTCCACCCGTTTAAGAGCTACGATGCCACAGACAGACACACACAGACACACACAGCGATCAAACTTATAACATTCCTCTTTGCGTCGGGGATTAAAAACTGTTCTTCCCAGGATCCCAACCTATGATACACCATACGGTACACAAAATAATAAAAATGTAGTACTCTTAGTTGTAGATTATTTATGTTCATCCGAAGTCTATGAGTCTTAGAGCAACGCGGGCTTCCTACGGAAGGGAGTAGCCATTCGCCGCGTTCCCCTCTGTCAAAGTACATGCCCAACTGGGCATACGAATTTTATATAACAAGGCGCGCTCGGATTTCAAACTAGAGCGAATCGAGTCGCGCGAGTGAACGCTGCAGTGCTAAAAATGCCGAATTGTTCAGTTTTCTGCTGTAAAAAGAGATCTGGGACATCAAGCTTGCAAAAAGATGGTGTTACATTTCGCATGTAAATAAATTGTTATCGTATTATTGCTATTTAATTACTTAAAAACAAAGTCGTACATTTTATCACAATATTATTGTCCGATTCGGTTACCAACATCGAATCCGCTCTCCCGTACAAATTTCGGATCGGTCAAGCGATAAATCCGACTTCTCGACGATGAACAACTTGTCAATGTGTGAGTTTTGAGTCGTCTGTAAACGAATTATTAGTGTATTTGTTGGATTATTTATGTGTTTACATCGTCATTACAGACAGGTGGCAGTTTTGTTTTTGCATGTAAGTGTGCGGAACTGCACTTGTGTGCACATTTCCCCCCGCAACAAACGCCAGAACTATTTTAAAGGTAATCTACCGTGCTCCCTTCGGAAGCCCGCGTTGCTCTAAGCTATGAGTCCATGTCCGGGAGTAGATGTCCTACGGCTGATATAAAGAAAGAAAGAAAGAAAAAATACATTTATTCACAACACAACAATAGACAACACTACACAAGACACAACAATATTATTAAGTACGACTTATCGGTTGTGAATCGAACACTGGCTCAGTATAATGCTGAGACGTTAAGAACGCCCCAGCGCTGATAGTGATTATCATGGTGATACTAAGTATTTGTCGCCAGCATCATCTTGTACATTCCCAAGGCTGTGAGGTCTACTTCAAAAAGTATTTTAATCGGTCAACGGCCTTAATCAAAAGGTTTACAATCTCCAAGCCTTAATCCTATAGCCATAGGTCAATTGGCCATCGCTTCCTTACGCCTACACGTCTAAACTGGGCCAAACACAATGGAGCCAATGTTGGCCCAAATTATTCTGAGTAAACAATGTTTGGGATGTTGTGAATACAGTGCGGTTACTACGAAATTCTAAAATCGAAGTTCGTGTCGTTCCGTCCCACTGACGCTTATTGGTTCCTGTCCATGACTGGTGCCCTCACCCTAGCAAGGAAAATCGTTATGGCTTTTCCTCTGAAATCCATAGTGGCTCATGAATTAAAGTCCTTGACAGTACATACTCGTACATACCTACCTGCGCGGGAACCACACCAAGCCCATTCTGAGAGAAAACCTGTGCCCAACAGTGGGATGTAACCTGGAATGATGATGATGACATCCTACCTATGTTATGAACTCAATATCGCTATCGGAAAGTGACTGCGCGCGCGCAGCTGACCGCGCGGCCGAATTACACGTAATTGCCGTGTCCCTACTTATTACTGCATAGAGCTGCTGGATACGTCAAACGTTGTATTATTTCTATAAACAAATATTTATTTAGCGATACAAAAACCTTATTATCAACAACACTCCTTGATTTATTAAGACTTAAATAAATAAATAAATATCACGGGACAATTCACACCAATTGACCTAGTCCCCAAAGTAAGCTTAGCAAAGCTTGTGTTATGGGTACTAAGCAACGGATAAATATAATTATATAGATACAAAAACATATTAAATACATATTAAACACCCAAGACCCGAGAACAAACATTCGTATTTTTCATACAAACTTGACTCTATATTTTGATTATCATGCGTGACGAAAAGACGAACATATTGAAGCATTACATACGCTTGGTCCACCGTCATCAATGATGACTCATCATCATCCCAGCCTATATGCAAACAAACTCCCTCCCCCTCCCTCTGCTAGGGACCGGCCTCCTCTCAAAATACTACTGGCTTACATTAACTACTCATAATATAGGTAGGTACTACGGGCACCGTAAAACTCAATTCAACCGATTTGCCATTTTTTTTACGTGACGTCAATGACAGGAAACTTTGCAAAGCGAGTCTAACTCACTCTTCTCTCAATACAAACTGGTCAAGCCAAGCGTGTGTCAGTTAAGGGATAAAAATTAAATATGATATTTTTAATTATGTCTACCCGTAGGTAGTCTATGAACATAAACAACTACTCTGCTTGATTTTTGTGTATAGTATTTTTGCCTCTGACTGTACGGAACCCTCAGTGCGCGAGCTCGAATCGAACTTGGCCGGTTTTTTTGCCAGTTTAGGTGTCCCACTGTTGGGCAAAGGCCTGTTTGCCGCAACTAATATTAAAAGAAAGAAAGAATTAATTTATTTGCCATAATTCGGCGCAGCAAAAAATATATACAATTAAAAATTAGACAACCTAGAGTAGTCTAGAGTGCTCCTGCCACTCCACTTGATATGTGTCTAAGTCGTCCACCATCCCCACTTTGGGCTGTCTCTGTTCCAATTTTTTTTCTTCTACAAATTTACAGACATAGTATAAAGTACGCTCATAATTTCAACTTTAACCGCGCTCCAGGCCCTTCTAGTAACAACTTAATTGTATGTATGTTAGTATTACATGATTAGATTTGATATGATGCTTGATCAGAACATGTTAGCTTAATCTGGGTCACATACTGCACCTGGATTTAAGATACAACATTGACAACACGTGTGTATAAATATTGAATACATTATAGGTATTATTACTGTACATAAACAGCCATGTGACAGGTCTGGTAGTTAACAATTTGTTTTGATATCGGTTCACACCACTTAAATTTAAGGTTACAGTTTTAGGTAGTATCAAAAATACACACAGCTCTGGTGTTAACGGAGCCTAAAGGGATGAAATGAAGGATTCAGCCTTCCAAAGTTTATTTCACCGCTTACACAAGTGTGTTTGTAGAGACAGAGGCTTAATTTAAATTATGATAAGACCAATGTATTTTTTACTGTATTCTTACAAATAAAGTCTATTTGAATTTGATTTCATTTATAAAAGCTACTTCAAGATATGTGACCTTTTTATGTTGAGCTATTCTATGCGACTCGTATAAATAGAGCCATAATAAATAGCGGTCTCACCTACAATAATACTCAAATCAATTATGCAAGATTAATTCATTATTAATTTAATTTTAATTGTATGCATACAATGTCGACATGCGTCTGCGCAGGCTTCGTGTATCTCAGACGGATTGCGAAATGTATACCATTACTGCTATACCTTGTCAAGTTCGTATGTAACATGGTAGAACCTTGTCGCAGGGAGCCTCTGCTCCCCTTATTAAATATTATAAATGCGAAAGTTTCTAAATCTATTCGTTTGTTTGTTACCTCTTCACGTCTAAACCGCTGAACCGATTTAGATGAAACGGTATCAGATAGTTTGAGTCCCGGGGAAGGACAAGGTAGTAGCCCGGGGTAGGCTAATCGACCCGCCCCTGCTTCGTTCATGCTACTTTGAAAAAACCGGCCAAGCGCGAGTCGGACTCGTGCACGAAGGGTCCCGTACCAATGTCTATACAACATTAGACAATAGCAAAAAATGTTGTCTGGGAGCCTCCCTTAAATAGGTATTTATTTTATTTTAATTTAACTATTTATTTTTAAAGTGAATACCTATACAAGTAAATATTCTGTGAATATTTCAAGTGTCTTATTAATATCGAGCAAAAAACGGCAAAAAATAGATTTAAATAGCTATTTATTTTATTTTTGTATGAATAATACGAATGTTTGTTCTCGGGTCTTGGGTGTTTAATATGTCTTTAAGTATGTATTTATTTATATAAGTATGTTTATCCGGTGCCTAGTATCCATAGTACAAGCTTTGCTTAGTTTGGAACTAAGTCAATTGGTTTCAAGTGTCCCACGAACCCACTATATTTATTTTTATTATTTATGAGAAAAAAAATAAAATGAAAAATATGAAAAATATTTATTATATTATTGTTAGCATATTCTGTCCCACTGGTGAGCAAAGGCCTCCCCCCGATACTTCCACTGCTCTCTCTCCCCTGCATACAAGGGCCAGTCCTTCAAGAAGTAGTCCAGTTCATCCCGCCATCGCCGTCCAGGTCTGCCAGGTCACCTTCTCGAGTTGGTGGGCATCCACTCGGTTGTTATCTTAAAAAAAAATATGAAGTTAAAAGTAATGGTTCACGGTTAAAGTACATGTTTCAAAATTATATTACTTAGCTGAGGAGCAGGTTTTAGGTTAACCAGTTACGTACTGACCCACAATCCTATCCCTCTCTTAAGTTTGTGTACCTGATTTGGATGTTTGTTAGTGAATCACACAATAACAGACTGACAATTTGGATGTAATTTGGCACACAGATAACTTATAGAACACTTTTTATCCCGAAAAATCGCTTGTTAATTCTTCGGAGACGAAGTCGAAGGCAGCAGCTACTTTAGTAATTAAAATAAGCATTGAAAGTAACAGTACTATTAAAGCCACTGTTATTCTATGAGTAGATACATTAGCTACCATTGCATGATCTAATTCTATTCTTTCATTCCTATGAGTTCTATGTTCTAAGTACTAAGGGTCAAAATAATTTTAATGGGGTATTAAATAATTAATTAATTAGAGGCTAGTCACGATTTGACGAAGGCTTTTACTGTATTGTATTGTTTAAGGACAAATTGCTTTTGCAACGGAATTGTTTGGACGTTAACTACCGTACTCAGAGAAGAAGCAATTAAAGCTTGTATTAAAAAACTAAAACAGTTACTTTGCTCACCCGCGACCTTATGATAGCTACGTTTATTCACGAAATGTATGTTCATGTTTTTGGGTGATAGACACCTGGTCTAAGATCTGGTAGATTAGATTAGATTTATTTATTACCTTTTGAAAAAATACATTATAAACACGTCAGTTAATTACAAGAAATTCACAAAAGGACCGTCAAATGTATACAAAAAATAAATCTTACTACAATAAATTGTCAGCGAGAATAGAAAATAAAAAAAAATTTAAAATGTCAAATTAGGATTCAATTCAATAATAATAATTAAAACCAAAACAAGAATATACTTAAATCTAAGTCAAGTTTATGCAATAGGAACAATCAATCAAACGAACAATACAATAATTTAAATATTTTAATGAGATCCCCATATCAAATATTTCAAACTAGCTTTTGCCCGCGGCATCGCCCGCAAGGACTTCGGTTATCGCGCGCTGTCCCCTCGAGAACTGTGCATTTTTCCGGGATGAAAAGTAGCCTATGTCACTCTCGGGCCCATAAACTATCTCTGCCAAATATCACGTCGATCCGTCGCTCCGTTTCGACAAAGAGACAAACATACAAACATACACACTTTCGCATTTATAATATTAAGTATAAAAAAGCCGTGGTGGCCTAGTGGTTTGACCTATCGCCTCTCAAGCAGAGGGTCGTGGGTTCAAACCCCGGCTCGCACCTCTGAGTTTTTCCAAATTCATGTGCGGAATTACATTTGAAATTTACCACGAGCTTTGCAGTGAAGGAAAACATCGTGAGGAAACCTGCACTAACCTGCGAAGCAATTCAATGGTGCGTGTGAAGTTCCCAATCCGCACTGGGCCTGCGTGGGAACTATGGCCCAAGCCCTCTTGTTCTGAGAGGAGGCCTGTGCCCAGCAGTGGGACGTTTATAGGCTGGGATGGAATATTAAGTATGGATGTAACCGTGGTTTTTGCAAGCGTGTGAAGGGGCCACAACATCTACATTTGCGAAACTTTTAATCATAAAATTGGCCCTTGATCGAATCGTCCTCAATATACCTATTATCGTATCACTATAACTATGTCTTTTGTTATCTTCGTATAAATTATCTTAACAATAAGATTATGCAAAAACCAAGGTTTTTTTCGCATTTCATTACGTGTGCTAATTCAGTTGATATTAGCTCTAATTGAGAAATATGTGAATTCATTTTATGTTTTCTTTGTTACAGAATTGAGATCAATTGCTGTACTAAAAAGGTAATGTAGAAACAAATACAATATAGCTTGCTGGAGAATCCTACTTCTTTGTCTTCTCTACTGTACATCATCATCATCATCAGCCGTAGGGAGTCTTGCTGTTGTTCTTGTTGGAAGTGGTCTCCACCGTGAACTCGCGGCTTTATCCAGGTCTTCCGTCCGTCTCGTTGGTGGACAACCTACATTGCGCTTGCCAATCCGCAGTCTTAACTTTGCGCCCTCAATGGCCATGTCTTTTACATCCTTCTAATATTATAAATGTGAAAGTTTGTGAAGATATTTGCATATAATGTCTTAAACTTTCGTGATTTTCACTCATAGTCAAAATACCACGCACAGGACTTATCACGCTAACACACACGAGTAATATTATGTTATATTATATTGCCGAAACGTCGAGGTAAATATTACTCGTGTGTGTTAGCGTGATAAGTCCTGTGCGTGATATATTTTGACTATGAGATATTTGCATGTTTGGAGTTTTGGATGTTTCTTACTCAATCACGTCTAAACCGCTCTACCGATTGAAATGAAATTCGGTATACAGATAGGATGAGTTCTGGAGAAGGACATAGGATAGTTGTTATCCCGGAAAATTGCGTAGTTCCCGCGGGATAGCGATAAACGTATTCTGCGCGGACGAAGTCGCGGGTATCAGCTAGTATTTAAAATAACTCTTACTGTTTAGAAGATAATCAACTAAAGTTAATTAATTATGTGCATTAAAACACTGTAAAGGTTCTTATAATTTTGTGAGTTTTTTAAAGTTTGAAACTAAAACGTTTTAAATTCACATTTGTTTAGCAAAAGAAGGTTAAAAAGTTTTTGGTAAATATTTCTTTTTTAATACAAGCTTTTTTTGCTGACTGTACTTGTATTGTCACGCAAACTAAATTTGCATACCAAATTTCAAGTCGATGCTATTAACTGTTGAAGACGATCTCTTGTGTAGACGATCATGGCCGGACTACCAGGGTGTCACTAGCAGATTATTATATTGTCGCGCAATTTACATAAGTACACCAAATTTCAAGTCAATCTGACCACTGGAAGTGCGTCAAATTTAACTTGCAAGATTTGATTACAGACAGACAGACAACGGGACAGGTGAAACTAAATAAAAGCTTTTAAAAAATGGCTCACATCAATGTTGCTCAGCAAGTTTGTGAATTTTACAATTTGCTCTACATTCTTTAAAATGAAAATGGCATTTCCTAAAATCCTGAAAAAAGATTGGTCCTATATATTTTATGACAAACATTGGTGTGGCAAGTGAAACTATGACAAACAAGATTAGAGCTTACCCAGCGAAGTGATTCGGATTAATCTAATGGCTGACTCGACAATGTTGCCCGCGTCATTTAAAAAATAAAAACACATAACAAATTAAAAATAACTACATCGGCATATTTCGTAACGACAGAACGTGTCAAACACATAAATTATAGAACAGCTATAGTCACGTCATTCGAGTAATTGCAAAATCTCATCTTGGCGTTCACTTTTTTTTTAAATTTGCTTACAATGGCGAGCATAATCGGTGTTACGTCGTTTCGATAGTACAGTCGAACTAACTATTCATGATAATAATATTTTTTTTTTTTCAGACATAAGTAGTCCATTCCATATACATGTGTTAGTAGGCATACAATAAGAACGAATTTAAGTTAGTAAAAAACAAAATTAAACTTAAACTAATACTTATTCTAAATGTCAAACATTATTTAGGCAGCTCATCACTAATGGATGTCCACCGTGCCATCATGGGACCGTCCCATGATAAGCGTGGAACCTTTTAATAAACAATTTCACTATGAAGATTGGTTTTTTGGAATCTTTTTGACCTGGACCTGGAGGACTTCCCAGTATTGGTCTTATTTTTCTGTTTTTTTTCTGTGCATCTATATTTCAGTTTGTATTTTCAATTTAGGTTTTACGGGATGACCGTAAAAGTAAAAATTTGGAGCGCACGTATAAGACAGCTACGTCACTGCGGCACTTAAGTATTAATGCCGAAAAATACCCTCATCCACTTCCACATAAATCAACAATGTCACGGAGACCAAACAATAACAACTTTACCATTGCAAAGCATGTAAGAGAGAGAGAGAGAGAGAGAGAGAGAGAGAGAGAGAAACATTTATTTACACATATTCGATACAAATAAAAATACATTAGATGGAAAGAATAAAAAAATAACATCGAATAGTATAATGTGCTATACTCCGTTACCATTACATGCTTTGAACACCCAGATTTCTAACGCCAACTGTACTTCCAGAGGGTGTTTCTAATGTTACAATACACAGGGTGTTACAATCGGCGCGTGCGTCTATCAACGACGCTTCAATTATCATGTCGCGGTGATGCGAGGAATCTGACGCTTCTTGAAGTGTCTAAGGTTAATAATTGCGGAACAAATTTTTTATAGTTTCGTATAATGGAAAGCTATAATGTTATCCAGCTAATCCTACCTACTTTATATTATAAAAGCGAAAGTTTGAGCGTGTGTTGTTTGTTATTTCTTCACAACAAAACGGCTGGACGGGTTTGAATGAAGTTTGGAATGAAGATAGCTGGGCATCTGGAATAACACATAAGCTACTTTTTATCCCGATATTCTCACGGGATCGGTATAAAATTGAATTAAACTTGAATTGTCATCCGCTGGGTACAGTCATGAAAGGTGCTATTGCTTAAAATGTTGTCAATAAAGACCACGAATGTTACTTTGTAAATTCTCACGGGAATTTAGTAAAATCCCGGAATTTCAATTTGACTGCTAAAACTGCTGATGATTTACGTGTGCGAAGGCGCGGGCAAACACTGTATTATTGTGTTCCTAAATGCGTTAATTTTTGTATGCCTGTGTGTGTTTGTTATTCTTTCACGCTAAAAGGGCTGTACCTACGGATTTAGTTGAAATTTGGTATGTAGTAGATTATGAGAGTAACTCATAGGCGAACATATCATAGGTGATATTCCTATAAAAGTGTCGTAATGGGCTGACTTAGATCAAGAATTATAATGTCTACTATATAAGCCACAAGTATGTGCATTCGAGGCACACATCATAAATTCCGATCCATCAGATGCACTGACCCAAGACCAGCAGTGCACATGCCTGCCCTGGGTGCACATGCCTGCCATTGATTAATTTGAAAAAAAAAATTGTCTTTAATGTTTTCTCATAAGTCTTGTTATGTAATGTTTGTCAATTTCGTTTGTTTAATTATTATTTACAATAAAGTTCCTGGATTTTTATTCTTATGGGATCAATTTAAAATCTCAAAACGTTAACCACTAGGTCTAGAAATACGAAATTTTTAATGAAGACTACGATGTAAATGGACAGTTTAAGTTTTCCTATCTTTATTTTTGTATTCTCTAAACTTGGTTAGCTGGAAGAGATCCGTTATAAGGGATAAGTTCACCTTTTTACTTATCTCTGTGTATCTGTATTAATGTATTGTTATATTAACCCCCTGTTTCTCCATCCATTGATTAAATTTATTTGACGGATAAATGTGATGCCGTCTCTGTTTGTTTTGTTTGAATAGACGGAGAGGTTTTGTGTGCATTAAAGAGTTTACATACAGTCGACCAAACTGAACCACGTACCAGGGTGGAACGTTTGTGCTACTATCATACATTTGTCAAAGAAATCATAGCGAAATAGATTATGAAAAGGTTCCACCCTGGTACCTACCATCAGCCAAATAAGTGGTCTATCAATTTTTAAACAAGTTCCTATCAAATGAATATGTCGCCAAAGTCGAACTTTCAAGTTGACAGACACGTCTATTGGCCTTATTGTTTTATGACATGCAAACGATTATCAACTTTAGGGTGGTAGACCACATATTTGGCTGATGGTACCTGATTCAGTTTCCTTGACTGTACACACATTTAAAAGGTCAATTAAAAAAACTCAGAAATGACAGATGGATCTTAAGCATGGGCTTATAAATCCAGACATTACCAAATCACGTCGTCACGGCACCACCCGGCCGCATAGCATTTAGCGAACAATTATCCGTAATACCATTGTCTTTATGCAGAGAAAGGGCGTGAAAATTGGCGCGAAGTGAAAGCGGCCATTTTGTCGCAGTAAAAGTGTCGAATCAGGCGCAATAGTAAAAGTACTTTGTTCTAGTGTATTGCGTGGGTTCTCGCTTTTTGTTGGTGCCAGTACGTGTTACGTGACCCTAATAATTTGGAAAATGATTTCGTAAGTAAAACACCGCCCTACGTGACTACACTTCCATCCTCATCATTTAAATGGTTGGCAGTCTTCTACTGTGCGTTTTTCCAGAAATTTCCTGCCTCGCACAGCAAAACTCTGGAATGATCTATCGCCTGTGCGGTATTCCCGGACCGATATGACCTTCAAGCTTGCAAGAAAAGAGCGTACTCCTACCTAAAAGGCCGGCAACGCACTTGTGACTTTTCTGGTGTTGCAGGTGTCCATGGGCGACGGTAATCGCTTATTATCAGGCGACCCGTTTGCTCGTTTTCCCCCTATACCATAGTAAAAAAACTACTCACAATTTGACACCACTTTCTTTTAAGGTCAAAGAAAGTAGAATATACTGTAAGTAAATATTTTTTTATTTACCCCCCAAATGTAGCCGCCAAGTTTAAAATTCACTTATTTAGAGTGCGCGTTTTTCTTTGAGTGACCGACTGACTTATATGAATCAAATTTCAACTCCATCGGATATGACAGACGGACAGACAGACAACGAGTAATCCCTTATGGGTTCCATTTTTCCCTTTTGAGGAACAGATCCCTAAAAATAAACATGGCGCGCGCCAAAATGGTGATTCACATTTTAAACGAAAGAAATAACACTTAATTCGATTAGTATTCGCATCATTGATAATTTTATTGTAAAATTATGCACAGAAAATACACCATCGCCTTTTTTAAATAAAAAATATATTCATTCAAGCTTTCAAAAGCTTTAGTGATGTCGAGAACCGTTTAATGCCAATTTAAAAGTATACAGTCAGTCAAGTCATTGAACTACTTAATCTACGATCGGAATAATTAATTACGAACAGCTCTATGACATCTGTCATGTTTTAAACTAATGACAGCTGTTACTGGCAAAAACCTTTGACGTGATTAGAGAGACGATTAAAAAAAAGTGGCGATTTGTGTTAAATGTCATTCGCTGTCATAATCCTGACAGAGACGGTTTTACCCTCAGTTTTACCGACTTCAAAGAAGGAGTAGGTTCTCAATGAGGTTTCTTTAATTTAGTCCTCATGAGAACTCCTTCATTTATGAACTGTTTCGGTTACATTTTAAGTTCTCGAATGGAGACCGGAGAATGGAGCCAGACTTGGTCTTGATAGACAACAAACTGAGTGACACTATTTACCGGCACGGACAATACCGACATGGAAATACCGACCCGATATTTCGTGTACACGCCCATACGAACTGGTGTCAAACAGACAAGAGTTTCTATGGGCGTGTCACAAAATATCACGTCGGTATTTCCATGTCGGTATTGTACGTCCGGGAAATTGTGTCATCCAACAGACTGGCCCTATAAGGCTGCATTTCAACCAGAGATGTGCGAGGATATGTTGCGAAGAATGTGTTCTTCATGAACCAATAGAAACGCTTCATTTACCTCGCCTCGCTCCGCTCAGCTGTTTCCACCAAAGATGTGCTGTGCGAGAATAGGTAAATGAAGCGTTTCTATTGGTTCACGAAAAACATTCCTCTCAACATCATCCTCGCACGGTATAACATAACAACTTTTGATATATTTTCACTAGGTATAACAACATTTAATATAATTACATTGGATATGATCATTCAAGGGACATAATAAACTTTTGGTATAACAACAATCAGTATAATTTCATGGCTTATAATGTTCAAATAGTATAATACATTTTTGATATAACGTTTAATGGATATAATGTACATTGGATATAAGTATTAGTGGTATCATGTTTTGTAAGAATATAATTTAAAAAACTATAGAATTATGCAAAAGAGTCGGTTCTAGCGCTTCACCAGCCACTGCCGCGGCAAGCTCGCTTCGCTCGCTCGGCTTGCACGCTGTAAGGTCACAGTTCCACGTAACACTCCTCGCTTCGCTCGTCGTCGTAACCTATCCTTTATTTTCTTCTTTTTTATTCGTGGGGACGATGCGAGTGGTCATGTGGAACTCTCCTCTCCTCCCCCTTCCTGAGTTGAAGGACGAGGAGAGGCATACCCACTAAAACCTGTCGATGGTCCTCTTTGCTTTCTGCAGATGCCACGGGCGCGCTTGCGTGTTTCAACCGCGTCATGTCGTAACCTAACCTAACCTACACAAACCTGCCTTAGAGTAAAATAGGTAAGAAATAATAGTAGTAAGTATTCCAAATTATGCCAATAGTAAATTATACCAACTGAGCTTTATATCGAACAAAGTTATATCCGATATATGTTATACGTTATGACTGTTAGGTTAATCCAGTGAAAATACATCAAAAGTTTTTATATCAATCGTTACGCACCCTCCTCGCACATCTCTGGTGGAAACACAGCCTTAGGGTTCCGTTTTTTTCTTTTGAGATACTGAACCCTAAAAACTAGCATAATGTTGAAATAAGCTAGAAATTTACCCTTTTAGCTAAACTCTGTGTTCAGCCTAACTATAAGAAATTAAAAATGAAATTGAAACCAAAATCACAAAGACCTAACTGCCATAACACTGCGGATTTAATATCAACTCTACGTCGGTACACATAAGACTTAAGTTAGAGTGACCAGAAAATGTTTACATTAGATGTTTCGCTTCCATACCATGAATTGCAACTTCCTTCGAGAAGTCACGATTATGAATACTGCTTAGCGACAAAACGAAGTAAGGCTTCATAAAATTTTCAAAATTGAACTTTAACTGCAGCAAGATGAAGTTCAAAATAGAATACAACAGAAAATGAATGGTGTAGTCTATCAAAGTTGAGGATATAAAATACTTTTTTTAAGTCGTTAAAAATATTAGTTTTTTGCCCTGATTGTGCTTTTTTGAAACTTTCAGCTTAGTAATTAGAAAGACGGACTGCTAGTGGAGACCTTGTGTGAAAAAAGTCTTGCGTTAGTCATTATCCCTAGACAAATTTTATGTATTGACTCGGTAGTAATATGCCTGTAGTGAAATGTTCAAGACTGTCTAAATAGGGAATAAAAAATATCTCTAAACACTTTTGATGAGTGTATAAACGTATGAAGAACTAGCTGTGGAAAGGCCGCGAACTTATCGCCAGCGGGTGTGCAACAGAGAACACGCTCGTCGCTCCGCTACCCTCCCCGCTGCCCGCTATCGTACACTCCACAGCCTTACACTCCACGACCACGTCATACTTGTTCACGACCCCTGTCTAGGGTAATCATATCCCAGGCTTTGTCCTGAGATCTCAGGATTTTAACTCTTCTCATGGTTTTTAGAATTCTCAACAAAATAGAGGATTTTTACATCATTTTATCAAAAAGTAGTAACAAAATCAACGTACGACGCGTGACCCTTATAATAATTTATAATTGACTTTTTTAATTGTAAATTACGTTTGAGAAAAAAATCTGTAATGCAACTATTTGCGACCAACGTCAGGATTTTTTGACGAAAAGCGGGCTTTTTCTCCGGAGTTTTGAATTTTTCAAATGGTAACCCCCCCGTCGTACTAACACGACCCCCCCTGTGGATCGGAGCTCGGTTAAGAGACGAGCATAATTCCATAGCTTCCCTGCGATGCAAGCCGGTAATAAGAGATTATTGACCTGGCCATTACTGAAGCCTATGTTTACATTAACCGACTGCAAAAAAGGTTGTAGTTTCCTTTAAGCGATTATTCAGGTTTCTTAGAGCCTAAAGATAGCTTTTCATCTGCAAAGAGTTAGGTAGTTTCAGAAAATATTTGGACACGATTTTTTCATTTGTCAATAAAAAACTGGGCAAGTGCGAGTCGGACTCGCGCATGAAGGGTTCTGTACCATTATCCATACAACATTAGACATTAGCAAAAAAACCGCACAAAAAAAACACATTTGTTGTATGGGAGCCCCTCTTAAATATTTATTTTATTCTGCTTTTTAGTATTTGTTGTAATAGAGGCCACAGTAATACCATATCTGTGAAAATTTCAAGTGTCGCTATTACGACTCAAGAGATAGAGCCCTGTGACAGACGGATAGACAGACAGACAGCGGATAGCGTTCCGTTCCAAAAATGACAAAGATGATGCGCGTCAAACTTCGGGAGTGGGGCTATATCTTCACAATTTTTTGCTTAATGGACAAAACAAAAGGTAGGTGTCTATAACCTAACCAACTAAAAGTTGGAAAACCCTCAACTCTGCCACTTGCAAAGTTCAATATCTCAAAAACGGCTGAACCGATTTTGATAAAACATATCTAAGAACCATCTCTAGAAAACCTATACTACGCGGACGGAGTCGCGGGCAACTGCTAGTAAATAATATAAAGCTATCTGTTATATAAGATATATCATACATTGCAAGTTGGCGGCAAGAGCCAGTTTTACAAGCTAATTATCATGTTGGCTAAGTAATATGCAAATAGTATGGTCAGATGCGGACTTCACAACGATAGGGACATGTTTTTTTTATAATGAGAGAGAGGCAAACGAGCATGCGGGTCATCTGATGATGACCAGCACCAGCCATGAGTACCAACAACATAATAAAATATCTTGGGACAAATTACACCAATTGTCCTAGCCCCATTGACATCTGTGTACTAGACTGCATGTTTCTTAGATCAAAACGGCGCACAAAAACAGTTCACAGCGCGGTTTTGTGAACCTTTCACTATAGTCTGTTGACGTCCGTGACAGCGGTTGTGTCGAAGTAATATTGATGATTGATGCGCCGCGCATTTTGTTCCAAACAGCCAGTCTAGTGCCGTAAGGTACATAGATGTCGATTCCTAGCCCGAACTAAGCAAAGCTTGTACTATGGGAGCTAGACAACGGATAGACATACATGATATACAGGTATATAAACATATAGGTACTTAAATAGATACAAACATCCAAGGCTCAAGTACAAACATTCGTATTCATCATACTCGTACAAACATTTGCCCGTCACGAGGATCGAACCCGCAACCGCTAGCTTAAAGTCATCGGTCTGTTACCGACAATTTCATAAAGTATAACCCATTTTCATGAAAGCCCCGATGTCATATGAAAAACCTGTAAAATAAAGACCTATTAAAACATCTTTTTCGAGTTTATCTCATTTTATCATAATAATTCCCACGACACGGTGCAAAATGTTCCATCTCAATAACCATAATTAAGTTCAAAAAAGCATAAACAGCGAGTGGTTACTGTAATAAGAATCTCATAAGTGTAGTAAAAAGATGAGATATGGTTAAGGTAGAATTTTTTAATTCAAAGTGGGTTCCGTACTATTGTCCAGTCGAGGGCATAAATCTATACACATTAGTACCTTGTCTCGATACTCCTTCTGACAATTTTATACAAAAGTTCAAACACGAAGTTACAGCGACAACGTAGTAAAGTGTAAAAAAATTGGACTTTGACTGTCCCAACGAATATAGAACAAGGAGTCAACGAATTTTGTAATGTTTTTCTTTCTTTCTTTCTTTGAATGACGTAATAGTTGAACAATGTGTGTTATTCATTCGGATAGGAAACCGTTGTAATAGTTTAGCCGTAGTTTTTATATGCAGACATCTTTATGTTGCACAAACTTAGCAGCCTTAGAAGTGTGTTTGCATGCAACATAGCAAGGTAATTAATTTTGGTTCATAAATATAGATATTATTATCTGATAAAAGTTTAATAAAAACAGTAAAAAAATATTCTGTATTTATCTTTAAACATGACTTACCTTTGTAGCTCTACTAGCTTTCGCCCGCGACTTCATCTGACAGAAATCCATTTATCGCTATCCCGCGGGAACTATGCAATTTTCCGGAATAAAAACTATCCTATGTCCTTTCCCGGGACTCAAACTATCTGTATACCGAATCCCATCTAAATCGATTCAGCGGTTTAGACGTGATGAGGTAACAAACAAATAAACAGACTTACAAACTTTCGTGTTTCGGACTAAGGGTAGGTGCATTTCGATACTACTAAACTGAGCTAGCAAAATATCTGAGTTAAAAAACGATAATTAGATTCGTTGAAATTTTATAAAATTAATATTAGTATCCAAGTGGAAGATTTTTGTCATTAAAATTTATTGAAATAAACAGATTATTATTATTTTTTAAATGTTTTTTTTTCAAGCAAGTCCCAATACATTAAGAATTAAGGACGTTCACTTTACGTCCTCGCGGAACCCTAAAACCGGACATACCCGTAAGTAAATCATCCGGCATGGGATCGGCAGTAGCATGCTAGTTATGGCGGGTCACGCGAACCTAGCATGCTCTTGTAATTCCGCAAAAAGAAGAAAAATGTATGTGATTATTTTTATCTACAAATTAATAAACTAGCATGTATTGCCTCGATGTTTCGGTCTAAAAAACTCAAAGGATAATGGTTGAAAATTAATAATTTCGTTTTATAACTCTCGCTGTAACAGCTGGACGGATTTGGATGTTTAGATAATATGTAGATAGCTTTCAAAATAGTGTGTACTGAGAGGACCAAAG
Source organism: Choristoneura fumiferana (assembly GCF_025370935.1). Taxonomy (NCBI): domain Eukaryota; kingdom Metazoa; phylum Arthropoda; class Insecta; order Lepidoptera; family Tortricidae; genus Choristoneura; species Choristoneura fumiferana. The sequence continues at coordinate 2,802,904 of NC_133493.1, forward strand.
AAGACATACAAATATACATCATATAGCATATGAAGATGCTGGCTGCATTCATGATTATGTATGTGTTCTATTTGAAAGTAAAATTTGAAATAATATTTAAAAGAACAGAATTTGGGCTCGAAAATCTACTATCTTGAGCGTTCAATAATATACAATACAATACAATTATTCTTTATTGTACACCAGAAATAGTAAGCGATACAGAAAACAGGTACAGAGAGAAAATTACAAGGTAAGCAATAGACGGCGTTATCGCTACATACTGTAAGATCAAATGTATTCGGTTAAACATTAATAAAATGAAAAATAAATGAGTAGTTTTCCTTTAAAGTAGGGTAATAGGTACTTTTGAAACACTAGGGCCCTTTCGTCCTTACAGTGCGCTCAAAAAAAATCTAAATGTAATGAGCATGAATCTGAATGAATAAATGAATATAGATATGAAAGCGTTGTCTCTTTCGGGCAGTCGTGTAAAAACTAAAGTTCACCTACTCCACAACCGATCTTGACTATTCGATCGAACGCTTTTATTTAAATTCAAAATTCGAACCATCACGCGAACGAATCGAGAATTGTGTAACCGCCATTTTATCCACAGTTCGAGTTCCGAATAAAAACTAAACAATTAAAATCACGCCACTCGAGGCTGAACTTATCGAAATCGATCTGCCGTCCCGCACCAGTGTAGTAAGTTAGACAGGGATGTATGTATAAGACTGTATTCGATGTTGCTTGAATTGGAACGTTTGGCAGTTTGGATTCGGTGGCATCGACCCAATATCTAAGCATAGACGTAGCAAAAACGTGATCTGAAACTCTGATGTTTATTTCTTTTCCTTCGTTGTAAATTGGTCTTTATTTGCAGTAAAGTTAGAGTTAATACTTGCTATGTTGAAATATTATCGTGTATTGGTATAAAATTATTAGAAAAAGGCTATGGTTTATATTCGTAATATTGGATCAAGAGGCAACCAAAAATTTGCTTACTCTTTTCCTGCGCTACGATGTTCCATTTATAACGGTTATGACCAGCGCTGGGAATCGAACCCAGGTCCTCAGCATTCCGTGCTGAGTGCTATACTTCTACACCACCACTGGACAGGAGTACAGACACAAATTTCTCCTATGCACCACATAATATCTCAGCTTGTTTGATTTTTATTTAGTCACTTAAGCAGCGACACTAGCGACATCTATGTTGTAGCCCTCATCGAGAAACTTTCAACACTCCATTGGAGCTAACCGCTTATTAAGTCGCTATTAAGCAATCAAATTAAGATTAGTTTTTGGAGTCTTTTCGAATTTTTAATTTCAACTCCAAAGTAACAAAGTAACCAAATTTGGAGTTGAAATAAAAAATACAAAAAGACTCCAAAAACGAATCTTAATTTTTTTGTAGGGCTTCATACTTGGTTTGGATAGGTATTTAAGTAAATGTAAACAAAACAACGTCAATTGGTGTCTTAAACATTGAAATCCCTCCATTAAACTATCTAAACATTTACATTTTTGTATATAGGTTTAGGTACACAGTAGGCGACAGGCTAGCAACCTGTCACTATTGTACCGTTTTTGTCAAACTTAAAACCTAAAATTGCTAAAAGTGGCTCCGAAGCGGTAACGTTTCGTGTGCTCTGCCTACCCCATTTGGGAATACAGGCGTGATTTTTATGTATGTATGTATTTTTGTATTGAAATACACTATTTAGTTTGTATTACCATGATAGCTAACCACTCACCTGCTTTGAGCAGCTGAGTGGCTAAGTAAAATGTTTTAAATCCTTGAATGTACCAAATCTGGAAGCTCAAGTTTGTTTACATGAAACTACCGTGAGACTCACTCATATTAAATATATTGACCCGGTTAACTCACGTCTTAAATCGAGTTTAGCCCGACATGTTTCGGGCTGAGTCGCGTTGCTCCGAAGACGAAGGGCTACGGATTAGGCCGAAACATGTCTAGCTAAACTCGATTTAAGACGTGAGTTATCCGGGTCAATATATTTAATATTTGTTTACATTTAGTTAAATGGGCCAATCAACTATTTTACCGACACTTTGGGCGTCTCCAGCGTAACCAAAATTGTGTCTGGAGTTACCAAAAAATCGTGCTTCCAACAAGATTTGACAGAAAAAACATGTTTACTTACAAAAATCTCCAATTGTTAGAAAAATGTCGCTAACAGATTAGTGTGGGTAAAAAAGTTGATTGGCCCAAATACCTATCCAAACCAAGTACCTATAGATAAAGAATTTTTGGCAGTTTTTTGATTGTTAAATATGTCCAAAAATGTTCTACATGAAACTGGCAGATTTGGAAGGCCATTACCACCTTCGTGAAAATGCAATAAAAATAAAAGTTTGCAGTTATGCAGAATGTTAAACCTAACCGACTTATAAAAGTTGTCAAACCCCTGAATTGTCAGTTAATGTTCAATATCTCGAAAACGGCAGAAACGTTTCTAATGAAACATAGCTGAGAACCATCGCAAGGAAACTCGCTTTACGTGATAAAAGCTGCATTGAAATCGATCCATCGGACAGAGAGATATTGGCGTCAAAGCTACAACAACCCCTATTTTGTGACGGGGGTTAATAAGAAAGTAAATTTTCTAGCAACCTATTAAGAAAAGTTAGTAATAAATAGTTTTTAAGATACATCCTTATTACATAGAACTTATGGCATTAATGTCAATACTGGTTCATTTCAAGTTAACCTGGTATATTGCGATACAGTTGGCCTGCCGCCAGTTTTGCTACGACAACAGAATGCCTTACTTTGTGAAGAGTCATGGAACCTTACTATGTAATACAAATACAGCGTGTTACCCTACTGGTATTTATAATTTTGCCTTTTTAAGGCAAAAGCTGGTATCTCAAAAAATATTTTTTGAGTTATTTATAAGACATTTTGAATTAGATGGTATAAATAATCCAAATAGCGTTTTTTTTCGAGAAACCGCCTTTAATCTTAAGAGGGCAGCATTATTTACATACAACCTTAACTTGGTCTGCTACTAACACATTCAATACGGCTACATCTGTGCGATTTGTTTTTATGCAAAAAGCTTTCTCCTCTTTTCCACGAGTTCTTTGGATAAAATTGGATTTAATTATTTTTTAAACTTTTTGTTTTTGTTTTAGGTAATCTATCCACCGAATCGATTGATTCTTCCACCCCGTTCAGTTGGTCTACAAAGGTTGCAACATATCTACTAATTTTACCTCCATTTTACCAATAACTTTAACAGCCAAACCAGTGGTAGATTGTTTATCATTTTTAAGTATGTATGTATGTAAACTCTTTATTGCACAGAAAATAATACAAAAAATACAAATACACAGAGAAAAGAACAAAGACTGGGCAGTTAAGTGCTTGTTATAGCCTAAATTAAATACAACATTGATAGTTTTACACACAATTCGAGATGAATTCTACTAAGATACAAAATTGTAACATACTGTATTTGTGAACATAAGTGTACGCCAAAACCCATGCCCTCGATACAAAGGATGAAGATTATCATAAGGGAATAAGTAAATACATGAATGCTTCCATCAACACAACACAATGTGATTTGGGTCACATTGTGTAAGTATCTCGAGCGATAAAAAATGAAAGAAAGAAAGAATAACATTTATTCGTGACATTTTATAAAGCAAGAAAAATAAAAACGGAAATCATCACCTTTTTGCTCTCAAATATCAAGTGTAACCAACCTAAAGTAAAGCATATGGCTACAAAGCCTCATATTTATTTTCTCAACTCAATCTGTAACCGACTTACTCAAAAACCAACCAAGTTAGTCAATTGTACGCCGATTGGTGTGTCGGCGCCTTTATGCTTCTAGGATCTAAATTTCGAGCTAGTATTACGGTACAGATTTATCTACGATCGCTTGTTACAACGGCACGGGTCACCGGCTGATCGGTATCTAGTAATCACCCAATGTCCTAGGAATTCGGCTGAGTCACTCCTTGCCATTACAGATTGGCTGGAGTCAGAAGCGGAGGGAGGGTATTCTATGAACTAAAACCATTACCATAGTAAAAGAGAACAAGTACGCACACTCCGACCATTTAGGAGACTTAACTGCCTACTCCGGCGCCGACGCTTAGGGTTGTCGATGTTTATTTTAGATTAATTAATTACCTATCGGCAAATAATTTTAGTATGAAAGTTAACTAGTATAATATCTCGTCTAGAGAAACCAGATTCTTTGCCGCTCTGTTATTATTATTATACTAAATTTAAAAATATTATTTATAAATTCGCCGATGTGGTGATGGTGACTGTGTACATACTACTCATGTTCCCTACACATAATACTATAACTATATTGTATAGGTAGGTAGGTATCTATTATTTTTTTATGTGTCCTTGCACGAAACTATCACACTACACTTATATACTAGGTACTAATTTACAACTATACCTAATACAAAAAATACGTAAGTACGAGTACGCGAACGTAAAAGGTGATCATCTCACTCTCTCTCGCAAGACGAGCGAGCTAAAATCGAAACTTACGGCACGACGGCAGCGCAGCCTTGACTAAAGAAAACTTAATCCTCCTTAAATTATCAGTGTGTGCGTGCGGCGGGTGCTTGCGTACCCGCGCCAACCGGCGCGCACACATTTAAGCCGCGCGATGTACTTTTGTTCGTAGTGAACCTACTTGTTCTCTTTTACTATGCCATTACTTTGCTCACTTTGGTAGCAACCTTATGATAGCTACATTATCCAAGAAATGTGTGTTCCATACTGTAAGAACACACACAAATCACATAAACCCATATATCACCACCACCACAATACTTTGACGCGTTCCGAATTCAACCAGAGCTCATCTTCCGAACAACACAACTGTTTACCAGATGTTAGACTAACCAACCAAGACAAACCTTTTAATATGTCACTCCCCAAGTAGGTACCCACTTTATTTTTTCTCGTCACATAAAACTACGACATTACAAAAAGCAAAGATATGTATAGATACTATAGACATAATATATCTCTCATCAATATTATTAAAACTATCAATAATTATACAACGGGACACCATTAAATCAATCAATTGTTTTTATGGCAAACACGAAAAAGTTATGACTGCTAATTTTAAAATTGCTTATGACATACAACCGCTATGTCATTTCGTATTTTAGGTCGCCATTGACGCTTTGACCTGCTGCCTGAGGTCTAACTGATTGTTTTGCGTTTTTAAACTGACAATGAACCTGAATAACACTTATTTACATAGATACTAGCTTTTGCCTGTGAATTCGTGCAGAACAAGACAAGTGGTATTCCTAAACCCGACGCAAAAAGGGGGTTGTTGTAAGTTTGATGATAATTATCTGTCTGTTTGCCTGCGGCATCGTAGCCCTCAAACGGATGCACCAATTTCGATGCTATTTTTTACGTGAAAGCGAGTTTCCTTGCCGTGGTTATATGTAAAATTAATAAAATAAATAAAAATAATTTATTTTTAGATTTATGACCTAACTAAATTATAAAAGTTAAAAACCCCCGACATTGTCATTTAAAAGTTCAATATCACTAAAATGGCTGAACCAAATGTAATGAACCAAATTTTAATGAAAACTAAGAACCACCGCAAGAAATGTAACTTAAGAAATTTACCTTAAAAGAATACACTAAAATCGATCTATCGTTTGATAGCTACAATGCCACAGACAGACAGATAGATATAGGTGTCAAACTTATAACACCCTACTTTTTGCATCGGAGGTTAAAAACATACGCGGCCAAATCGCTTCAGAGTGATATCTTCCAAACATCCTTGTATAGTCGACCAAGAAAGTGCCTTACCAATTTTAATGAATGACAGTTCCAACTTCAGAAATAAAACAATAAGGCTTACTGTCTGTGGCATATCGCTACAAATGACTTTAAATCTTGGTAAATTTTGTCCCCATATGAGTGACTTCAGCATTAGGCGGCCCAGTGACAATTATGTTAATGTTTTTTGCTTAAATGTAATTCCGCACATGAATTTCGAAAAACTCAACAGTGGGTTTGAACCCACGACTGCTTCAGAGGCGATCAACCACTTGAATCGTATAATGACATATAATGAATCGAAAATGACATTGATATTTTAACGATTTTCAACAAAAACTGTTGAATCATTTCAAAGACGACAATCACCAGCACTGGTTATGAGTAGGTAATTAATTTTTTTTTATTCGACTGGATGGCAAACGAGCAAGTGGTCTCCTGATGGTAAGAGATTACCACCGCCCATAAACATCTGCAACACCAGGGCTATTGCAGATGCGTTGCCAACCTAGAGGCCTAAGATGGGATACCTCAAGTGCCAGTAATTTCACCGGCTGTCTTACTCTCCACGCCGAAACACAACAGTGCAAGCACTGCTGCTTCACGGCAGGATTAGCGAGCAAGATGGTGGTAGCAATCCGGGCGGACCTTGCACAAGGTCCTACCACCTGCAAAATGGTTCGAGTAGAACGGAAGAATCACGCCAAAATTCAGTTACGTAATTTTGAAAAGTTGTCAAACGGAGACCACGGAGCGGCAGCGCAGCATAGGACGTCCACCAACGAGATGGACGGATGACCTGGTTAAAGCTACGGGCTTACAGTGGAAGCAGGCCGCTTCTAACTAAAGCAACAGGGGGTTTATGGAGGGGGCCTATGTCCAACAGTGGACAGCCTACGACTAATATGATGAATTTAAACCCCCGACGGAAAAAGAGGGGTGTTATAAGTTTGACCGTTATGTGTGTCTGTCTGTGGTAGTAACAAAGTCAAACTATTGTATGTAGACTTACCGTCTTATACCAGGTATTTAGCACAGTCTTGAACCCCACCGGCGAATCCTTGACCTCCTTGCAGTAACTCAGTTTCCGTTCTTATTAGCATGAGAGGACAATTTGGTTTGCTTTGTTCTTGTACCGTTACCAACGGTACTGACTTGAGGACTGAAACTGGACGAAAGAGATCGTTTCATAGGCAGCGATGTACTAGCAAGTTTTTTTTTTTAATAATCATCATCATATTATATACGTCCCACTGCTGCGCACAGGCCTCCTCTCAGAATGAGAGGGCTTGGGCTGTAGCTCCCACGCGAGCCTAGTGCAGATTGGGAACTTCACACACACCATAGGTTTGTGCAGGTTATTTCAGGATGTTTGTTTACCGTAAAGTTTTTGGTAAGTTTCAAATTTTCGTAGGTACTTAATTCGTAATGGCTACGGAACCCTATTTCGGGCGTGTCCGACACGCTCTTGGCCGGTTTTATGGATATAAAACATGGTGTAATGGAGCTAAGTGCAACATACTAAAAAAAAAAACTGGCACACGGGTGTCAATTTTCTTTTTCGTGTTGCGGTCACATCCGCTGGCAGTCCTGGGTTCGATATCCGACCGGGGCATGTATCAATGATGCAGTGTAAATACACAGCGATAGATAAACCACTGTGGTTTCACTGTATAAGTCTGTTTTTTAACCTTTAACACTGTTTTATCTTAATTCTGATAATTCTCTTTTATAAATAAATCATGGCCACGAACTGAAAGACGAAGCGTTGGCAGGCCTCCCACCAGATGGACTGACGACATCGTGAGAGTTCCGGGAAACCGGTGGATACAAGTGGTGAGTTGTCGTTCATTGTGGCGTTCTAAGGGGGAGGCCTTTGTCCAGCAGTGGACGTCTTCCGGCTGATGATGATGATGATGATGACACTTGACTCCGATTGACCTAGTCCCAAACTACTTAAGCAAAGCTTGTACTATGGATACTAGGCAACGGATCATCATGTCAGCCAAAAGACGTCAACTGCTGGACATAGGCCTCCCCCAAGGCTCTCCACTCAGACCGGTCTTGTGCTTTCCGCATCCGACGCGATCCCGCGATCTTAACCAGGTCGTCGCTCCATCTTGTTGGAGGCCTACCGACAGCTCGTCTCCCGGTCCGCGGACGCCATTCGAGAACCTTCTGACCCCATCGGCCATCAGTCCTGCGAGCAATGTGCCCCGCCCACTGCCACTTCAGTTTCACAATTCTTTGGGCAACGGATAAACATACTTATATAGATAAATACATAATTAAATACATATTAAACATCCAAGACCCGAGAACAAACGTTCGTATTATTCATACAAATATCCGCCCCGGCCGGGATTCGAACCCGGGACCTCCAGCTTCGTAGTCAGGTTCTCTAACCACTCGGCCATCCGGTCTTTTGAACAGTAATTTCTTGGAGCAATTGACATCATTTGACCTAATATTACTTAAACTCTCTCTCGTGAGATATATTGATAAAATTACTAAATTAAACGATTCAACTCACGATTTAACACGACACAACTCACATGTAAAATATCTTCCGAAATGATCGAAACTAGTCGGACCGTTCGTCTTAATCTTGAGATGAGTCGTTTAATTTACTAATTTCATTTGACCTGTTGAATATTCCCTTAAAGTTAACGAAAGTCATTAATAACACGTTGTATAGTGTACAGAAACCTACCAAAACGAACCCGTTTCAAGTTAATTGTTCTCTTACACAAAATATCAAATGAAGCCCCTATTCAGCTTGAATACAACTAAAGTAGCGCTATAAAGGCTCCACTCGCGACCATTGTGCGATATAAAGCGGTCACTAACGTATCATGTGACAAACGACACAAAAATTTCCCTTTCTTCGCGATTCTGCAGAATCCATTTTGAATAGTAGGTACGTGAGTCAACTCACTTTAAACAGCCTTTTATGCTAATTTTCATCCTTATGACACGTATATACGACTTAAAAATACCTTTCGCATACGCAAAAGTAACTTTGCAAAAATGTTTATTCTTTTTCAAATCCATAATGATTATCAAATCGAATTCGCCCTTATGATATTAACGGTAAGGGTTATGCGGTTGTTTCGTGGCGGTAAATGTTATGTTGGCAAGATAACGGGGTCATCACCGGACAATGTCGCGTTAAGTAATTGTTGTGCGGTTACTTTGACCTTTATCGTGACGTGTCAAAGTTTATTTTGTATTGTTCGAACGGTACTTGTGTTGTGGTTAGTTTTTGTCGAAAATGTTTGAGATTTTTTATGCTTAAAAATACTGATTTTGGCATTTTTACAAAATCATAAAGAGTATGTTTTGTATTGATATTGGTGTAATATACGTACTTGCTTATAAATAAGCGTAAGAAATACGAGAAACCAAACATGTTTTGCATTAGAAATAAGAAATTAAAATAGCATACAACACAAAATAATCAAGTATTAAGTAAGCATTACATTTTTTTTCCTTTATCAATGTCATACAATAGTTGTTTTGCATTTTCATTTTATTATTTATTATACTAGAATAACCAAACTTGAAAATATTAATACAGTTTTTAATCATTCACGTCTAATTACATTACATGTATTTGTAATCATGATCATTAATTTTACTGATTGATGATTATTGATTCTCCGTTCCATTGTAGTTTAAAACTATAGTTGAGAAACATTGAAATATATCTACAAAGACAAAAACCTTATTAAATCTAACAGCTGTTAATGACGCTTTTAAACAGCATACCAACACAACATTCAACAAGAAATAATCATTATTTGTCACTAAAAACTCAATTACATCGAATTATGAACTTAACAAGTCACCGTAAACACTTACCTTCAACTTTGACGCTCACAAAACTTAAATATTACAAAGACGTTTAGTTTTACTAAATAATCATTTATAACTCTTTTTCCATGCGTAAAAGGCTGCTTTTTGATTGCATTGAACGTCGTCCTCAAAGTATTTGTCACATAATGGTCGGATGAAGCTCTTGAAGAAGCTAATAACTAGCCAGTGTAATTACATTGCATTTGACTAATCTATCTGACGTGCTATTAAAAAGGACTTTAGCTGTATAAGGGTCATGTAATACTGGTAAACCACTGCCGCTTGTAGCTTTTCGTTTACAGCAAATAACAACTGGCATTTTTGAGGTGCATTGATGACCCTTTGATTATGTAAATAATAACAGGATATGATATTGTTATATAAATTAACTTTAAAAAACTGACTGTCTTAAAAAACTTAAATCAAAAGTAAAAAAAAGAGTCTAATAGTTCCCTTAGCCTTAGACCTTGTTGAGTAACTTAAAGTTCAACAGTCGGGACCCATTCAAAATGTGACCAGCTTAAAAAAAAATATCCAAAACTTGTTCATTCAAATATATTTTATTAAATGTAGATTTTAGGAAAGTATTCGTAAACGCTACATTTCTTCTTGAGCATCATAAGCTCTTACTTAACAGCCAAAGCCATAAGCGCAGGCGGTGAATAATGTGACTATACCTTTGCTAGATAAAAACCGACACGTGACTAATAAGCCTCATAAAGTCGGTTCAGTTTAAAAAGAACGCATTCCATTCTATAGATGTATATGTGTAGTTGAAGGGTTTTTAACCCCTAGGAAGATGGGCTCTTATAGTTTGAGTGCTTTGTCTATCTGTATGTAGGTGTTGTGAGTGCCTGTAAAATATGGAGCTGATCATTAAGGAGAGAGGTATAACACGACTGATAAAAAAAGGGAGTGTTTTTTTTTAAACTGTCATAGGTACTTTAGGTAAAATAAGTATTGCGCATCTTAAAAATGTGTCTTTATTAGTAAAAAAAGTGTTACTCGGGCCAAGTAAAAATTAATCTTATGTCAGTGTCATAAAGACTTTGACATGGAAAAACTTTTCTCAGTTTAATTATACAAATATAATTTATATTTTATAAATAGATAAAACAAACACATAATTTAAAATGAATACTTTATTGAGTATCTGTCCCGTTGGTATAACTATGAGTGTTGTGATACAATAGTAGATTATTGTCGTGGCCTGGAAGTAGGCAATTGCTGGCTGAGTAGCGAGTCCGTTTAACTAATACGAAGCCAGCAATTGCTATTCCAGCCGAGACTAATATAAAGCTTTTCTCAAAAATGGTGAATAAGTAATTCTGGAATAGAATAAACTTTTTCTCAAAATATATTATAAAATTTAATTTTATTCCAATATTTTTCTTATGCTTTCCCGCCTTTTTTCATTAAAAATAAACTGCAGGTGTATTTTTCCACCGAAAACACCACAAGCTATTTCAGACCCAATAGAAAAAGTCCGGAGTTCCAACAAAATATCTGATACCGGCCATTAGACTTGGCTGTATACGACTTGTGCCTACATTACCATGGCCTTTTTAACTTTACAAAAAAAATGTGACTGATTGCAGGCGCGCTAATTCATTATTGTCGAGCTAGCGCACCTGCAATCTTTTTAACTTTTTAATTATTCGCTGACCATAAACTATGCACTTCACCTTCTGATATGTAAAGAATAATGTCAACTTTTACGGACATTTTTGAGAAAAATAACTTTTCCAATAATATTAAAAAAAGATGAACAACAAACGAAATGAAAACAACGTAAATGCCACGGTATACAATCCCGCAATTCCAATTCAATTGGCATACCAAATGATTTATGCGAGTGACACTGCCAGTAAAAGTTAGTATAATAATACAAATTAACGGTGTCAAATGAAACCTCAACAAAGGTGGTTTCGATAGAAACCGGATTCTGTCACTGGAGCCAACATAACAAAACGTGTTTAATTCTAAATTATTTAATACCGCACCGTCGAAAGTGAAATTCTATATTTGGTAAATATTGGTCTGTTCTACTTTCGCTTGATCCAATGTACATCGCTTCTCACTTTACACTAAAAATTGGCAAAAGGTTGTATGTTGAGTTGACTTACGATGTTTTTGTTAAAATTTAAACTTTCGTCTTCTTTCTTGAGAAGCTACACTTTCATCCCAGCCTATATACGTCCCACTGCTGGGCACAGGCCTCCTCTCAGAACAAGAGGGCTTGGGCCATAGTTCCCACGCGGGCCCAGTGCGGATTGGGAACTTCACACGCACCATTGAATTGCTTCGCAGGTTTGTGCAGGTTTCCTCACGATGTTTTCCTTCACCGCAAAGCTCGTGGTAAATTTCAAATGTAATTCCGCACATGAATTTGGAAAAACTCAGAGGTGCGAGCCGGGGTTTGAACCCACGACCCTCTGTTTGAGAGGCGATAGGTCAAACCACTAGGCCACCACGGCTTTTTAGCTACACTTTAACTTACCGCTATTTTTAGATTTCGACAAATTGGCCTACTTCTCTACGGACGTACTCTACGTATGGACGAAATTGTTGCTAAACGATATAGGTATCTAGTAGAAAAGAAAACAAAATTGCATCTAAAGTGATCGCAAAAAAATGTATTAGAAATGAATTCGGAAAATATATGCCTATCTTCGGAACCCTGCCTTAGGGGTCTGGCTTAAATAATTTGTTTTAGTTTTCATTATTATTATTTGACTTTTTTATCTAGGTATTTCACGTTTAGGTTAGTTTTATTTTAATTGATATGTATTCTTTTCTTTTATAATTGTATATGACCAAATTATATGGCTTGAACAAATCCTTGGTAATATAAACACGTTCTCAACTGTACAAAATCCTTCAACGTATACATTACAAGCGTACACTAATGCACCGTAATACATTACGGGCCGGTCACTTGCAATTTACCATTTAAATGCAACGCAGATAATGCATGCATGCATGGGTAGTAGTGGTCACTGAATTCTACTAATATTACAAATGCGAAAGTTTGTATGTATGTGTGTATGTATGTTACTTGTTTACGCTAAAACGACTGAATGGATTTGAATAAAACTTGATAAATAGATGGAAATCTGGATTTATAATAATCAGTGATCGGATTTCCCGGTGCAACACGGGGTAAATGGGTTCTCTATCGTTTACCCGAATTTCACATGCCCAAATGTATCGTTTTGTAGAATTTTCATTAGACATAAAGTAATTTATTTCTGAAATAGTAATTTCTTCAGAGTTGATATTAAACTAACCTAACCTAACCAACTGCAATCTATATGATGACATTAAAAAAATCCTGAAAACAGCACGGTTCTATATATTTTATGGCAAACGTTGGTATGGCAAGTGAAATTCGTGCAAATGAAAGAAAGAAAGAAAGAAAACCTTTATTCGGGACATTACATGACGTGAAGTGACATGGATAAGAATAATAATAATAAAAACAGAAATAGAATTCGCGCTGTCATCAAATGAAATTCGGGCAAGTAAAGGTAAACAGGGTAAATGACCTCAAACATTGTACTAATATGGATATTCCCCGGGACTCCACGACTTATATTGTTGAATAAGTTTCTGATTATATTACATCCAATAAATTTAAATAAAATAAACTTATTATATGCACATTCGCTATATGTATTCTCTACAATTTTAAAAGCTAGTTTTATTAGTCTGTTTCAAACTCACCTACCAAATAGTCTTTGGGTATAACTATACATAAATAAAAGATCAGTGTTTATCGTTGATAAAAGGTAGAAGCTTTTTATTTAGGCAGAATCAGATCACACTTCACAAAATTTAGAACGTAAAAATATAAATAAAGCACAAATATAATATTATACATAACAACGAATGAAATATATGTAAGTACGAAGACTTAACAAAAAACATAGGTGTCATAACACATTACAATAAATATATATTTACCAAAACATTATATAATGATTTTCAAACAAACTCCGGGAATTTTGGTCATATCCATATTAAGTTTTCTACTTGATTTCCCACCGTGTTGCACCGTGTTGGGAATAATAATATAACAATAATAATTTTTATTTCTTTTTCTCTACCACCAAGTTACAATGAATCAACTTACATATTATATAATGAATTTAAGTGTGTGCGATTAACACATAGGCTACGGGCCAATCAGATGGACAGACAGACTGCCGAACAACAAAGTGATTCTAAGGGTACCATTTTTTCCCTTCGAGACGCGGAACCTTAAAAACAAAAAGGATATAATAAGAGGTAATTCTATTCAATTTAAATTTCTTCCCCTGTCATGACATCACACATATCGCACTAACTAAAAAAATCATAACCGACAACAAAACGGCAAATTAAACTCTATACACTTACTGCAAAAGCGACATTTTGACGTATCCATGTCGCTTACACCAAATAAAGCTTTGCATTATACGCTTTCGAAGAAATGCTATCTCCTATTTAAAATGCACGTTGAATGTTATGAACAATAGTCGCTCATTATTATGCGCGAGCGTAGAACGCCATCTCCCGGCGACGTGGGGGAACTATTAAATAACTAAATTAGTCATTAGCTGGCTTAGCTTCACACGGCGGTGTTTAAATCTAAATCTAGGAATCAGAGCGATTGAATAGGCTTGTGTCCTAACAAAACCTAATTAGTTGTTAGTTAGGTTATCAAAAAATAATACAGACGCATTTTTTCTTTTGTCAAAAAAAAACCATTTTTATTACAAGCTTTTTGCTGACTGTACTTTTTGTTAAGTTTACTTGCATTGTTAGCCAAACTACATTTGCATACCTACTAAATTTCAAGTCGATGCCATAAACCGTTGAAAAGTTCCGTCCTGTGGAGACGATCCTGGCCGGACTACCAGGATATCACTACCAGATTATTGTATTGTCACGCAATTTACATTTATAAGTTCAAGTCAATACGTAAGAGTCGAATAATCGAATTTAGCTTCAAAAGACTCAGACAAACAAACAGGTGAAACTTTGCTTGTTAAAACGATGCCACGAACGTAGTGTAGGGCGTCCTGAGGCACGGTGGACGGATGACCTTAAGAGGATCGCTGGCGGCGGATGGATGCGAGGGGCTGAAGACAGAGTGTTGTGGCGCGCCATGGAAGAGGCCTATGTCCAGCAGTGGACTGCTGTAGGCTGATGATGATGATGATGGAAAACGATGAAGATTAGCCAGTTAACGTCGTCGTCACGCCGTGTGATACTTTTAGCACCACGTGACGCCACGGCACCCCACTCCTAGACTTTGACGCACCTTTGAAATTGTTGAATTGGTAAAGAAAAGAAAAATATACCCTTGCAATATTTTCCAATAATCTATCTAACTTACGGACTAAATTATTGATATCGAAAATACAAACTGAAATATAGATGCAC
Organism: Choristoneura fumiferana; assembly: GCF_025370935.1. Classification (NCBI taxonomy): domain Eukaryota; kingdom Metazoa; phylum Arthropoda; class Insecta; order Lepidoptera; family Tortricidae; genus Choristoneura; species Choristoneura fumiferana. Next base: position 2,817,995 of record NC_133493.1, read on the forward strand.
AGAAAAACCAGAAAAAATAAGACCAGCGCTGGGAATCGAACCCAGGCATTCCGTGCCGCGTGCTATACCGCTACACCACCGCCGGATAACGGTATAGACACGAATTTCTCCTATGCACCACATATCTTAGCCTGTTTTGTTTCTTATTTAGTCACTTAAGCAGCGACACTAGCTACATCTATGCTGTAGCCCTTATCGAGAAACTTTCAGCACTCCATTGGAACTAACCGCTCATATGGATTTTACGGGATGACCGTAAAAGTAACAAAAATTTGGAATTGAAATAAAAAATACAAAAAGATTCCAAAAACCAATCTTAAATTTATTCATGATGAAAATCGTTTCAGCCTTTTAAGAGATAATAAATTTTGTGTATAGTGAGTGCTTTAAACAAACGCGCTACTCAAACAATAACCAAAGTGTGGAATCATAAATTAAGTTTTTATACATCTTAATATATTAATAAAAACACAATCATTGTGGCTTGGGCATTGTTTCTTGTCAATCCATCAGTGTTCACATGTTATCAAATGTCTATTGATCTTTACATACAAATTCTTCGTGTTTTCCCATCGCATACAAATTGTATGACACATTGTTGAAAAATGTTGTAAAGAAAATTGTCATCTTGCACACAATGTGGTGCTTTGAAAAAGGACCTTACATGTCATTTCAAGCGCTAGTACCAGTAGCCTATAGGTACTTACATGATTTCAATATGGCTACCAATACACAGTTTTTTATGACTCACTCACTATTTGGTCCAGTGGCTATAATTTCAAGATTTTATTCATATTTTTTGCAAATTGTCAGTGACTTAACTTTTTAGATTGTACAACAAGAGCATAAAACGAGCCATTTCACCCAAGACGTTCATATAGCCACCCGAGCCGGCACGGCGAGGGTGGATAGAGACGTCGAGGGGGAAATGGGTTTAATGCTCGAATTTTACACTTTTTTTTCACGGCGATTGCGAGCTAAATGAAATAGCGACAGTGGAAACAATTTTTCACTTACTATGTAGGTTTTTCATGCATTTTTGTATATATATTTTTTTTAGTTTTATTTATTTATTTTAATTGATTTTTATTTTTATATAAATTATTAAAAAAATATGTAGTAGTTTTTCGTTTGTGGCTGTTGAGACCTTATTACCTTGGTCTTAGACGAAGATTTTACTTTAATGCACTAGAGCATAAAAAGTCATTTTATGTCGCCTAAATTCAGCATAAACACGAACTTTACGAGCATGAGAAGTGAAAACCTTATTTTTAACTCTAAAGGACATAAAGAGGTTACACGTACAAAAATAATTATAGTCGCAACTATGTAATGTATTTGCTTAAACAGGTGTAAAGGCAATTACCACCCTTTTGTCCCAAGAAGTAACAAAGCCCTTAACAGATACACGGAAAACTCAAAACCTATACAATTTAGTACCCTTCCGCTTTAACTCACTTCACACATTCGTAAGGTAGCGTGAACATCAAGTTAAAGCGACAAAGTACTTAGCTGCATACTTCTACGTGTAAAAACAAACAAATAGTAACAGTTCCGACCGAATTTCTCACCTCAAAGGGTCGATGAACTCATTTAGCATGTACGAGAAAAGTTTTCGGTACGGCAAAAGTTCTACTGAACGGTGTAATGCAAAGTTTTACCTAAATTTGGCTACACAATGCAGGAGGTATTTCTAGACCAAATTAATTAAGTAGTTTTTATATTGTTGTTGTTAAGCTCAATATTCAACCTCTGTAGCACGCAACTGGTCGCTTATTAAATACTTTTTTTAATCAAAGAAGACTATCGTATGTATCAGTTACAGCATTTTACCCAGATGTTCAGTTCCTGGCAATTCGATTTGTTTCAAAGATAATGTTCGGGTAAAACCTGGAGGCCAAAAATAAATAACCATAATTGCTCACTATTATCTTTCATTTTAAAAGTCAGTTGTAAAATTTACAAATTTATTGGTAGCTTATTAACGTTGTTATATTTAACTGTACATCTTTGCTAAGGCAACCTGTAATTTGTCGAAAAATTCCCTTGCCCAAAAACATTTTGTGATTTAAGCTTTGTTTGTTCTGCTGCTGTATTGTTTTTAGGGTTCCGTACCTCAAAATGAAAAGACGGAATTCCTGTAGGAATAATTATTTGTTGTCCGTTTGTCCGTCTGTCAAATCTGAAATTAGTATATTATACTCAGGTTTGCTTCCCCTTTAAACAATGAAAAAAAAACTTCTAAGTTAACTCTGTTAAAAGATACAGTCATTAAAAGGTATTTCCATACAAATTGCCGTAACCAAAAAAAGGTAGCTTTTATAGTAAATTGATAAGAAAAGAATAAAAATATTATTTTTTATGTCTGACTATCAGATATGTAAGTAACTATCTAAAATAACCCCAAACGGTGTACATTCTTCTTAAGAGAGGGGCTCCGCTAACGCTGGATAATTATAGATACTTACCTACAAATTTCTACGGAACCCTCGGTGCCCGAGTCTTCTTAGTATTCATCAGACTTAGTATTCTTCAAAGTAATTGACGTAAGTGCAACATTACACATTTCAAAGGTACTTTTCTCCTTTACGGACCGACATGACATTTAATATGCACCTCTATACCACGAACCTTCAGTCATTCTAAATACCTCGCAAATTGCGTTCCAAATCGGTGTACGTAACAAAACGCAATCCATCGCTGTTCACACAGGCAGCCATAAAGTATCTGCCCACGTCCACGCAGCGACGGATATTGAATTTATCGTCGGCTCACTTTGCCTTTATAAGGAGCGTTCAGTGAACCATGGTAAGGCGAGCTTGATCAAAAGAAGCTTTTTGATTGTACAAAGATACAGATTGCTGTAACAGTGACAAAACATGGTATCTTAATTTAGGGAGCTGTACCTCAGTCAGCAAAAACGGAACCATTTAAAGGACCATTTTGCTGTCCTTTTTCTCAAGAACGCGTGGAGAAATCAAGCTGAAATTAATATCGAATGCTTAGATCTGCTTCTCCCGAGAGCACAGAAAAAAATAAACTTCTAAGTGTTGACTTAGTGTTGATAGCGTTGGCTATCAAAAATCGAATCAAGGATACAATCATTCAAAATGTGTTTCCATACAAATTGCCGGCGAATCAAAGCTAGGTGTCTTAGAAGCTTACAATTTGGTATAAAGGTAGTTTTTATAGTGCAGCCACAAAATTATTCTTTTACGTACATTTTGCTTAAGAACGCCTCTGCTAAGACTATATTCATAGATGCCTAAAAATTTGTACAGGTTTTTTTTTATTAAACAACCAAGCAATTTGGCAAAGAACTTACGCCAACCAGCAAAATAATGAAAAATTACACGAAATTTTTCGTGTTCGACTATATTCTATATTTTAGAGCGAGAACCCTTACCTCCCTTTTCGCTAGTTATACGTTTATTCCCGGGAACCAGTAAGGTGATTAGTATGAGCGGCGCGCGCAGGACGTCCGCGGCGCTTGCATTATCATACTCGCTAGAAAGCTGCCCAATGAGAATTATAATTATACTGGAAGCATATTTTTTTCTTTGAAGGCTGGGATGACTAAGCGATTCATATTTTTAATGTTTAAAATATGTTTTTTAAACCAAATGTCCAAAGTAGACAAAGTTATAGTCAGTTCTTTTAATTTGTAGATCGAAATGTTTGGAGAAGAAAGATGTAAGTCCTTACAGCCTTTTCTACCAATCTTTACTAATAGTATATTATAAAGTGTGTAGGTATGTTTGTTTGGCTTTCACGCTTAATGTACTCAACTGATCGTGATGAAAATGATGACATTCGATGTAGAGATACTGTGAGAGACCCTTAAGTGGACATAAGGATGGTTTTTATCCCGGAAAATTGTATAGTTCTAGAGAGCACGTGACAAAAGTCCCAATCAGGAACAGCTTATTGATATGAGTATAATTATGAGTCCCCGAGAAGGACGTAGAATAGGTTTTATACCGTGAAAATGTAGTTCCTGCGGTCGCGCGATATACGAATTTCTCGCAGACAAAATCGCGGGAAATAGCTGGTGATATCAATATTCAAAAAATACCTTATATGGTTGTAAAAGCATCTTTTTTTCACTTACGTTAAAATAATGCCTAAACAATTAACCCACGTTGCTTACGAAAACCGATACGATGTTATCTGCACGCAACTAAATAATTTCACCATGTAATAAGTGTCATTTACGACGTTCTACTGGCACTTACAGCTTTCTAGATACAGCAGATTATTCGATAATGACGGTCTTAATCTGTTGTTTGTTGTAACGTGGACATTATGAACTTGTGTGGATAGAAATTAAGTTACGTTTATGGACTATTATGGCATTATGTCGTAAGTGGAGATAGTTCGTTTGGATAGCTCAATTAAGTTTTACATCAGCTTATACTTACCTATGTATTCTGGTATTTAACTTAACTTACCTAAGCATGGTGTTTGATTAAGGTGTTCAGGGACTATAAAATGTATAAGTGGATATGAAACAAGAAATTAATTATTAGTGGAGCAATAAATTGTCAATACTATTTAAAATTTTAGTTTTCTGCTCGTGACCTCGGCCGCTACAATTTGGTCGAAATGACAAGATGATTTTACTAATAGATCATCGTAATTCCTGAGTGTGTTAGGTAATGTAGAAAACGCGAAATTTAAAAAAAAGTCTTATGTATTTAAAGGTTTTGTACTACGAGAGGGAGCCAACAATATTCTACTACTAAGATTACTTTTGTCTGGCAATCCGCCTGTCTGTCACGTTTGAAATTATTATGGAGTGAAGTTAATGATAAAAGAGTATCCAAAAAAACGGTGGTAGTACGGAAAACCAACCTCCAGTGTGCAAAACCCAACTCATAATAATTAGCCAGTTTTTTTAATTTTCGTTTGACGTAAGATGTATTATTGGCAAGATAAAAATGCTGTAACATCAAAGGAATTTCAAAGTCCATAAATACTGTAGTAATTCTCAGTCTGTATTGTAGTTGCCGTTAAAGATTTGCATGCTCGTCGCGCTTTCCTTGTTCAGCACGAACCGTCATTATATTAATGCACTAGCTAATGATAATGCAGCTATCACTTAAGCCATTAGTGTGCCGTATGTTCGTTTCCTCTTAATTGTTGGCAACAATATATAATATATTGTTTTATTTATGCAAAGCAGGAATAGCCATACCTTTTTTAAGACCAGCGCCATACGTTTGATTTATCACAATAACCAGTGATATTCGTTGCATAAAAAGGTTTCTAATTAAATCGACATACATCATTTTTGCCGGTAAATTCAAAATAATATGCCGCTAAGTTCGCTAGAATGATTTTCAAATGTACATTTTTATAGTAGGAGTTCTTTAGTGTATGCTAGATAATTCTTCTAAGCGCCATTTCTATCATAAGTTTTACTCTGGTGAAAAAATGCCGTATCCACCACCCTTGACACAACTTTCCTATGTTTAATAATATGACGTAGATATTTTATGTTCTCGTTATTCTCATAATAAACCTTGAAGCAACTACTCACACTTTGGTTCAATATCCTTCGCTAATGAATTTTTAATGAAAACAAAACAAAATCCACTTACAGAGCTGGAGTTTGATTGACACTTCCTTAAGCTACTTAGTGTGATTATGTAACGATTAAAAAACGGATACTACAACCTCAACAACCCGCGTTAGAGTTTATATTTCAATGATCTCGAATAAAGTTTATAATTTCAAATTGTCTTAAACGACTAATTTCTGTTGTTGCGTTTTAAATTCTTTTTGAACATCGTAAAGGACGACATAACTATAGCATTATGTCTTATCTCAAGAAGAGGATTTTAAGATTATGCGGTGAGATCAGTCTCTTACTTGGACTTTTAAATTGATTCATAAAATACTAGCGGTTGCTCGCGACTACGTCTGCCAAGAATTCGTTTATACACCACCCACGGGACCTATAAAATGCAGTATAAAGCCTGTCCTATGTCCTTTACAGAATCTCAAACTATCTGCATATAAAATTTTATCACTACCTGACGAATACTATTAGCGTGAAAGTATAACAAACCAACATACTCACATTTTGCTTTTTAATATTAGCTAGGACTACAAAATGTGCGTTTTATAAAAAAAAAACTGCTGCGTGTTCTTTCTAATTTTTCTTATTTTTTTAATAACAATATATCCTTTTTGAAGTGAATATGTATTACGCATAGGACTTATCACGCCAACACACAAGAGTAATATTTATTTTGTGCGTGGTATTTTGACTATGAGTGAAAATCACGAAAGTTTAAGACATTGAATATGTATTTTTACTTTAAACCTATAATAAATACCTAAGTGCCTAAATAACATAATGGCTTGTTTCTTTAGTTCATTTCATTTCCTCTCGGATTTATTCAACAACCCACCAAGGGAATAACAGTTTACTGGCAATTTTATAGCAGTTTTATTCTTTTACACGCGTTTTGCAAAATGTCGCATAACTATCGTTCCGATACGTTCTGCTAGAGTTGGCATAAACACGCAATTGTACTTACAGCAGTTACGACAGTAAAGGCAACGTATATAAAATGAACTAAAATGTAAATACCTAAAAAAACGAATTGACTGATTCTTTAACTAGTAAAACTCAAATTATTAAAATAATACAAGTGGTATATCATTTCTTACGTATTTTACTTCGTTTCTAGCCTCTTTCTGGTCTCACGTCCAATGTTCATATATGTTGTGTTATATATATGTTTATTTGAATTAAAATTAATATATAAAAAAATGATGCCCTTTCAAGCCGAAGCTACAGAAGCAAAAAATGGCACAACCAGGCTATTATCTTCATCAACTTACAGCCTATCTACTGTACTGTGTAATTCAAGTTCAGAAAATTGCATAACAACTGAATTATACATTTCTCACGCGTGTGTTAAAGTTGGTTTTCGAACGACGTTATTTTACGTGGGGTGGCCAACGGAGCGTATCGTCACTTTTATGACTTGTGTAAAATAAAACATATGATTGCAATAATAGGGTCAATAAACTATAACTGGCTAAGAGTGTATCGTATTTTTGCACCTTCAGATTTTTTTATTAGCAAGCAAGTGGGTCACCCGATATATTTGAACATCACCCATGGATATCTGCAACCCTAAAGGATTGTGATGCGTTGCCAATCTAAACGGCTAAGATAGAATACCTCATGTTTCAGTAATTATAGTGGCTTACTCTCCTCGCTGGAACACAGCAGCGCACACACTACTGCTTGGCGGCAGGATTAGCAAGAGATGGTAGTGATCTGGACGGTCCTTGCACAAGGTTCTACCATTACGCAAACTTGTGTCTAAACTGTAATTTATTGTTTTACTTCATTTCGTATTGAACTTAAAGGATTCGCTGGGGTTTTTCGTCTATCCGTTTATTTGTTTGTCTGTAACAGGACTAGATAAGAGAAAAATGCTTAAAATTTTCATAGTGTTACAAAAATTACATACAATTCATGTTTTTTTTTCTTTCCAGAAACAAACTGTTCGCGCTGTCGGCTGAGAAAGTGAGTTTTTATTTAATTTATACGTATTTTTACAAACATGCCTAATTTTCTTTTCAAACAATTGACAGCTGCAAACTTTTTGCATAATTATCGTAAGTCGCAATTTTTCTTAACCGCCAATTATGGCGGTTATGCTGAACGTTAAAAGCGGAGGTACCCGCAGGCTCCTTTTAACGAGAAAAGGTTTTAATATACTTTTTAATTGCCTATTGCGAAATAAAAGTAATGGTCGTTTAAATTTGTCTTGTTACATGATAAAATACAATTATTAATTAATGTTGGTATTTTTGTATTATACATCTTATAAAGTAGGTACTAGCTGTTGCCTGTGACTCTGTTTGGGGGAAAAACAATATTTATATTTATCCCGCGGGAAGCGTGTGATAAAAAGTATCTTCTGTTCTTCATAGTGTCACAAACTATCTTCATGCCAAATTTCGTCTTTAGTTTAGCGGTTTAATTTAAGCGTTACTTACGCTTGCATTTATTATATTAGCAAAAATAATTATGTTTATGTAATTTTAGCATATCCAATATTGGAGATATTACACATTTGTCACAGTTCCACAGAGACACTATAAAAAATAAAATATAGGGTATATAACATATCCGTTTAAATTTTCTTCGGATTTGAAATATAAAAAGTTAGGAGAGTGAAACAGCGGGTGAAATTATTTCCACCTATTAAATTAAATCATTTTAGCCCTCTAGACTGGTAACACATCGGTTACCCTCTGGTGTTGCGGGTATCCATGGGTGGTGATACATACTCAATGACCATCAGTCAGGTCGCATTTGCTTGTTTTCCACCATATTTCATAAAATAAATCACAGCTTAAAATTCAAAATGGTAATTCTATTCCAACATTGTAACGTTTACTGTAATTAGTAAAAAAAGCACTAGGCGCATAGGCAATTTCTCATCGTACAGTCACCAGCATTAATGTCTACCACAGCGGAGCGTGCAAAAATACTCGTATCAGACACGTTCTTCCGGCCCTAGAAATAGAGTCGTATCAGATATTAATGCACGCTTGTTGTATGTGATATTGCTGCTGGTGACTGTACAAGAAACATGCAAATATTAATCCCCTTGGCATCATTTAACTGACACATGGAAATTTTTCACTTAAAATAAGTTACTTTAACTAGATACCGAGCGAGCACGGTAGCCACAAGGGCAACGTCACATCCTGTGGAACGATGACGTATCTCGTCATACAACCTTTTGCAATTTAAAAACAGGTGCAGTATAATTTTACGAGATCAAGAGCTAAAAGCATATTATAAACGCAAAAAATGCAGGTACTTAAGTATTTATTTCTAAATCGTTTATCTACGATAGCAACAGCATTTTTACAAAATGTAAAACTTTATGGCCTTTAATCGCTTTTACATATCTTTTTAGGATTACTTTGCCATAGGGTGTCAACACGGGACCCCTTAACATCCATTGCCTGTGAACCGTGACAATAGAAGAGTCTTGACATTTTTACAGTGTGTGTGCGTGTGCACGCGTGTATGTTGCTATGGCTGCTAGAACAACTAAGTACCTAGGCGACCGAGCTTTGCTCGGGCTAAAACTCGAGAACAAGCGTTTTCCCAGAGATAATACCAAGCTAGATCGATTTTTCATCCCCGCAAACCCCTACATACAAAATGTCATCGAAATCGTTGGAGCCGTTTCCGAAATCCTCGAAATATATATATGTTTATACAAGCGTTGCTCGTTTAAAAGTAAATCTATAGTAAAAATAGATCGATAACAGAAGTAAAATGAAAATTGTCGTACAGAAAACGTGTATTAAAAAATATTGCAGTGTTAATAAGTGGCATCAATAATTTTATAAGTCAATATACGTCGTTATGCTCACAAAACAACCAAAAAACATGGACCGATTTAGGCAGCAGCACACATACACGCTTTATGTCATTTTTGCTCCCGTTATGAAAATCATAGGTTTGTTGTTTTCTTCGACGAGAGGCTGCTGTTGGGTCTGTTTTTACGTTATATTTTTAATGCGCTAATAACATGTCTACCTCTTTTTAACCCCCCACGAAAAAAGAGGGGTGTTATAATTTTGACCGCTATGTGTGTCTGTATGTCTTTGTGTCTGTCTGTGGCATCGTAGCTCTTAAACGAGTAGACCGATTTTAATGCGGTTTTTTTATTTACAATAAATAATTACAGCCGTTTTTGAGATATTGAACTTTGAAGAGACAGTCGGGGGTTTTCCAACTTTTGTTGGTTAGGTTATAATATAAATAATATTAATGAGTGGAACCTTTTGTGTGCAAGTTTAAATTGCACTTGACCACTTTTGAAATCTATTTTTATTCATAAAGGCACTTACACAAAAGTACTCCGCAAAAACCAGCTTTGTTGCAGTAAAGGAACGACTTTATTATATTGTGTGCAACGACCCTATAAAAGATTATGGTAATTGATAAAAAAAAAATTAAACTAACACGATGGATAACCGACAATGTTCGCTCCGATAGTTTTAAGGTTCCGTTGTCAAGTGCTTTATGTGAACCACAGAAGTAAGAAATGAAAGTACCTAATTTAAAAAATTCAAGTTCAGAAGAGGAAGGAATGTCCTATCTAATATTAAAAACGTGAATGTTAAGTTTGTTTGTTACGCTTTCGCGCTTAAAATACTCAACCGGTCATGGTGAAAGTTATGGAGAATCTCAATCCGCATATGGCCTGCGTGGGTACTACGCCTCGAGTCCTCCTATTTGAAGAGGCCTGGGGCCCTGCACTGGGAGGTCAATATATAGGCGAATATTAGTGCAGTGTATTAAAATTTACTCGAAAGATTTGGGATTGAGTCACCTTAAGGGCCACTATCGTCGGTGGTACTGCAATACCGCGTAACTAGCTTTTTCCATAAGGTATTTTCACTGCACTTACAGTATTAACATTGTACTGTACTTTTCTAACATTGAAAAGTATACCTTATGGAAAAAACTAGTGGCGCGGTATTGCAGTATCACCGACGCTGTCTTTGCTTTGGTTTACTTTTTTAGTTTTGAAATAAATTAACTCGTAAAATTTTGAAGTGAACAAATGAATAAGTCGTTGTAACACTCCTTGTAATAACTCGGCTACGGAACCCGATCACCTAGAAACAGACATTGACTAACCTATTAAACTTTTATGGCTGCATAACTTGATCCTTAGGCGTAAGTAGACTTCAAATAGGTTTTGAAAGCAAGATAAGCCCATTTTGGTTTTTAGCCCCATTTTATTAACTCGCCCTTTGAAAAAACGTGTAAGTGCACATAGGCTGTTTTACACGAGATATTGGCACTTATCTTCAACTATCCTCATCGTCCCAGCCTATATATCGATGGGTCCTACGTACAAGGGCTTAAGTGTAAAATCCTTACTTTACAGGACAGGCTTTCAAAGTCAAAAACTGTCGTAAATCAGAGATGGTGTATCCGAGACTAGCCCTTTTACGTTAAAATTGCATCTAGTTTAGCCATTTTACTTCAATGATAAGTCGAAAAATAATTGAATAACAACGTTTTTTAATCCAGTATATATTATGTAGTTTATAGATACCTTAAACGCAAAAAACTCAAAATTGATCACTTTGGCCCTTATACATAGGACCCATCGATATATATACGTAGCTCTCACATATCAAATAGCTCGAACCGATGGTAGATTTTTTGACATTGATAAGTTACTGTTAAAGTCTAAATATGTGCTAAATATGTAGAATGATAATTAACTTACCTCTAATCTACCTCTAATACCACTGCTTTACCTATATCTAATGCCACGGCAAAAGGCTAGTAATAATTATAATAATTAGTTTTTATTTTTAATAAAGGTTTATTCGACTGTTTACTAGTTAGTACGTCGTTAAAGCAAATACAAGATAGCGAAAATTACATATAACTTTTACAACATTTTTACGATAGCTAATTGGTTTTGCGACAAAAAACATTGCTAATTGAAAAGCTCTACGAAAAGCCTACAATAACAATAAAATACGAGTATTTTATACGCCCTTAAACATTAACGTATCGGTTTATATGCTACTAGAATTTACCCGCGGCTTCACACGCGTAAACTATTCGATCTAGTAGTTACAATTGAAATTCCGGCATTTTACAAAGTTCCCCTGAGAAATCCCAAAATGTATATCATGGTCTTCGTGTGTTAAGAACAACTGTACAAAATTTCATGACTCTAAACGCAGTGGTTGAAATTTTAAAATTTTATCCCTATCCCGTGGGGAATATCGGTGGGTACGTCCAGCTACCTACTTACTTTCCAAATTTCATGGCTCTCAGCCCAGCGGTTGTTATTTCAAGATGTTATCCCTATCCCGTGGGAATATCGGGATAAAAAGTAGCCTATATGTTATTCCAGACGTCCAGCTATCTACCAAATTTCACCAAAATGCGTCCAGCCGTTTTAGCGTGAAGGAGTAACAAACATACACACACACACACACACACACACACACACACTAACTTTTGCATTTATAATATAAGTTGGATTACGAATTTGTTTATCGCCAATTACAAGCCTTTAACTTGCCCTCTTTGTTTTTGGGTCAAATCTTTCAAATTCATCCATTGATCAGATTGACTTCAAACTTGGTATGCATATGTAGGATTGATGACAATGCAAGCATTTAATAAAAAGTACAGTCAGCAAAAAAAAACTTTAACAGAAACTTATTGTAAACCGCGGTGGATGCTGGCCGCTTCCAACCGAAGCAACTACAGGTCTATGGGGGAGGCCTATAGTACTCGACAGTGGACGTCCTACGGCTGATATGATGATGATGATGATGATGATGATGGTGAAACTACTTCCAGAGGTTTCCCCTTACGTATAAACATATGAATGAACTAAGCCTTCCAAGCTGTTTGGCTGGTACCAGATAAGCCCTAGACCTAACTCGAAGCTCAAAGTCTAGGTATTCAGGTCACCATTGAAGGTTATATGGCTGGTACGGATAGGAATCTGCGTAGGTGCGATCACGTCGTTAACGACATGCAGTAGTGGTGGGAAAAGTATCGATAGTGTTTTACAAGCTCATAATTTTGCATTTAGGTACTTATGAAAACTCTTTATTGTACAAAAGAAAAGAAACAAAATACCTACAATTGACAAACTTTGAGATACTTGTACAAAAGCTGACTTATTTCTTTAAAAGATCTCTACCAGTCAACCTTTGAGTGGATGAGAGGAGCAAATAGTTAGGGATCGACAAAGAGTAAGTTCAAGAGTCAAGAATAGTTGAAGCTACAATACAGTGCTTTAAACAATATCCATACTTAATATTATAAATGCGAAAGTGTGTGTGTTTGTGTGTATGTTTGTCCGTCTTTCACGTCGAAACGGAGCGGCGGATCGACGTGATTTTTGCATAGAGATAGTTTATGGACCCGAGAGTGACATAGGCTACTTTTTATCCCGAAAAAATGCACAGTTCCCGAGGGAACAGCGCGCGATAACCGAATTCCACGCGGGCGAAGCCCTATAATAATATAGCACACACACACACACACAAACATCACGCCTAGTAGGCCCACGCCTAAAAGGGGTAGGCAGAGGACACGAAACTTTACCGCTTCAGAGCCAAAATAATAATATATAATTATTAATAATAATAATAAATCATTTTATGTCACTAACATTAACACATAAACAGCTGACATGGGCTCTGGCTCACTCAGCATTAGCGGCAAGCTAAAAAAACTTGCATCGCTGATTTTTAGCCTGCGCCCATCCCACAGCTTACCTAGCTAACTAGCTTACTTAATTAACTCGTAACGTCTTCAAAACTTAAAAAAAAACATACTGTAACTACAACAAAATACAATGACTCTTTACTGTACACCACAAATAGTATGCGATACAGGAAACAGGTACACAGAAAGAAAACTAGAAGGTAAACAATATGCGGCAATCACTTTCTTTTATTTTATTTTTTTGTGATTATGTGTTCGTGTGTGAGTTGCTCCTTCGCGCTTGTACAACCAGGCAGGTGAGGATGAAATTTGGTTAGGCTACCTTTTACCCCGATATTCCCAAGGGATCTAAGCAAAATCCCAAAATTTGAATTCGACTCCCATTTATAATGATTAACTTGCGCGAAACCGCTAGTAAAGGCTTAGGTAGTATTATTATAACTTTGATTGAGTAGACATTTCTTGAAGCCTTCTCCTTTTCTTCGTTCATAATTCATAGTTTATGGTAAGCTAAACTGCCTTCCCAAAACCTACATCGGTCATAACGGTCGAGTCGATAGGATTATATTGATATATCGATAGTTTTACGATCGAGTTTCGACATCTCTACCCACACAAATGCGTAAATCGTTGTTTTTATAAAGGCAATACTGGACCGTAATCTTCATGCTAATGTCTATTAATCTATTATATTTTACATACGTATTTGTTACTACGTTGTATGTTGTTCTTTGTTTTATGGAATCGTAAAGTGTCGTCCGCTTTATTGTGTGCTGTTGGGAAAGTTTCAAGATAGTATTTTAAGATGGTAAGATTGAATTTTTTCATTATAAATATTTTTGTTGTAAATCACTGGGGTTATCTCAGAAACGTCTATACTAGAGGTAAGCGACAATATATTAAATGACCGTGCATGCATATATGAGAAAAAATACATTTTACGATCAACAATCGGCGTATCGTATACTCAATTTTATTTGATTAATGTTAAACACTATATTACGAGTATACCTATTTTACTTTGCCTGATCTTTAAGAAATCGAAAAACTTATTAAAAACAACCTTCTTCAGGCAGTCGAGTAAAAAGACAGTAAAATAAGTTAATTTACTTAAATGCCAGTTTGTAGAAAAAGTAATTGATAAGTTGTAAAAATCACGTCGTTTACGTCTTAAAACTGCTAAAAAGACTTATCTCTGAGTAAAAAACTTAAGTTACCTACTTACTCGTATGTCTTCCGAAATTTTTTGAAAATAGTGATTGCATTTTATACAAAAGGAAAAACCAGCTGTTCTCAGCAAATTGAGGTTTTGCCAGCGCTTTAACCTTCAGCAATTAGAATACTTCGTTTTGTTTGCTTAGTCATTTTATAAGGCTTTTTACTTTACTATATTTTCTACGTAATTACGTCAGAATGATGAAAAGTTCTGAGAATTGTCTATGAAATAAGTAGAGTTTGTCAGGAGTGACTCTATCATTATTAAACGATGTCATTGCCATGAAAAAAACCGGCCAAGAGCGTGTCGGACACGCCCAGGATAGGGTTCCGTTACGAAAAAAGGTCAAATGAAATATTTTTGAGGATTTTGTATTTTCTATGGAATATTCCAAGTTTAGATACATTTTATAACTAAGGCTGCTTAAACTACTAATACTTTATTCTCATAGAAAAGTTGATAATAACAAGTTCAATATCTCAAAAACTTCTGAACCAATTTTAATGAAACATAACTAAGAACTCGTTTGAGAGCTAGGATGCCACCGACAGACATTGGCACAAATAAAAGCTATAATATAACGTTCATTGCCTATATCTAATCTTACCTCTAGTATTACCTATATACCCCCTGTTTTACCATCCATTGATTACATTTATTTGACGAAAAAATGTGATGCCGTCTCTGTTTGTTTTGTTCGAATAGACGGAGACGGCATCACATTTATCCGTCAAATAAAATAAATCAATGGATGGTGAAGCCCCTTAGTGTCTATTTGATTCTATCAATATTAAAATCCAACAGTGGACGTCCTACGGCTGAGATGATGGTGATGATGATGAATATTAAAATCTCAATGTCATTTACTTACTTACTTACTTACTTACCAATACACTTACCCAAACAAAGGTTTCACTGTTTCGTAATTACGAATCACAGCGGATCACCATTTTCGGCTTCCGATAAGTCATTATACCTGAGTCATCAAAGTTTGGTGACCAAATAGAGATTTCAATAAAATAAACCTTGGCATTGCATATTTAAATTTTGATGTTTTGTGTTTATTTAACATGCTTTAGCTCTCGGCTTTACATGATCTACCTGTTATCTTGCTACTTTGCCTTATTGGTGATACTAATCACTATGGGGGAATCATCATCATAGGAGGACGTCCACTGTTCGACATAGGCCTCTCCCATAGACCTCCAGTTGGCTCGGTTGGCAGCGGCCTGCATCCACCATGAACCCGCGGCTTTAACCAGGTCATCCGTCCATCTCGTCGGTGGACGCTGCGCTTGCCGACCCGCGATCTCCCTTCGCTCGAAAATGGACTATGGCGGAATGCTAGCTATAAACTCAATGACATATATCATCATCATCATGTCAGCCGAAAGACGTCCACTGCTGGACATAGGCCTTTCGTGCTTTTCGGATCCACCGCGATCCCGCGATCTTAACCAGGTGGTCGCTCCATCTTGTTGTAGGCCTACCGACAGCTGGTCTCCCGGTCCGCGGACGCCATTGGAGAACCTGATGACAGATATCTATGTTTGTCATGGGGTTGGCAGTGATTTAATTGTTTGCATTTCACCATTGTGAGCTCAACGTAAGTTTTTTACGTAGTATCACCGATTACCCAAGGCTTGCCTACGTACAGTCAGCATCAAAAGTACTAAACGCCATGCAAGATTGTCAGTAAAAGCGCTACTTTTGAGGCGGACTGTACAAGACAGTTACTTGTTTGCGACACACATGTGTTTTCATGAAATACTCGCCCTCCTCATCTTTTTCACATCAACACACAGACTCAACTGTTCTCTATCGTATGTCCGAATTGTAAGTGCCATAAATATCGTTTTCCATTATTTTCATTTGGCATAAAAAAAATCTGAAACAGAATTGTCTTCAGAAATTTTACTAAAGTAATCTAGCTTAACTTTCTGCATCTATAAGATGACATGGAATACAGTCAATATTATGACTTATGTTATGACATATGAACTTATAGGAAACGTGTTTCGGGCTAAACCATCACAAATACCACACAAAACGCACTCGCTACAAACACATCAAATGGAAAATTACCAAGTTTAGATTTGTACGCACTTCACTATTATTTTAGTGTAGGTGGTTTGGATGTTTCTTTTATGGTAAAGTCACATTGTCTGTCAAGGAAGTCCATTATGAATTCCAAATCCACATGCATATTAAATCAACAACACTCATGTAATACATTGCCACTAGCTCTTGCTCGTAACTTCGTCTCCAAAAAAATCCACAAAACTATAACAAACACACACACACACACACAACTACGTTTTATGCCGGATCAACGTTGTATTTTTTTCTACTGTTTTATAATATACAAAACAGTATTATTATTTTGAAAAAAAAAACATGATACAAATTGTAACTGTGTTTTCAAACTTTTATTAAGAAAATACAAAATATCCATAGGACTAAAACTACTATTAAATTAAAATAACTAAAACTAAAACTTTAATTAAAAAAGAGAGGTGGGCCTCTTGGCATGGTGCCCATCACGCAGGCAGCAATCCCGCGTTGAACTGCGATTGAGATTCTTTGCGCGAGGGTTGCCTGTTGCCTCCCTTAACCTATTGCTGAGCTCCCTGTGTAGCTCCAGCGCACCCTTACCCCAAGGACCTAGAGATGATTGATTATATAGAATTTTAAACATTCAAATATGTAAAGTTTATCTTATCTCCTGTGTCAACTGGAATTACAATTTACACACATCAAACATCATTCACAACAAAGGGTAGCAATTTTATTACATACAGCTCAAAGCCTATCAACAAAACGAACAATAAATGTATATCGTAGACTCATGTGTGCTCAGATGGATGAAAAGGTGTCGTATTACTCGCGACATATTGTAGATGAGGTGATTTAAAAAATAATATAACAACTATGCAATCATGCGTGGAAAAATATGCAGCTTTTTCACATCAGATACAACGTAAAGCGCAGTGAGGCTTGCAAGGAATATCGCGCAAGTTGGGTTACGCGTACATTGCGGCGCTCGATTGGCCACTTTGATCTCGCTACTTTACGACCTCGCAATGTAATAGAACTTACAAAACTCTAAATCATAACGTTTATTCTATAAGTTGGCCACAAGTTATTAGAATTCCGCAGCCAAAATGGCAAGAAGTTACACTATCTTAAAAATAATAATTTAACTTGGTAGGCATCTGCCGATGTTTTTTCAGCTTTTAATACATTATCTATATCATTATTATGTTAGATTTTTTGGTCTTGAAATACCTAGAGCGTCTGGCTTTTGAAACTACTACCTACTAAATTACTCACAAATGTCTTCAATGAGATGACAAAATTAAAAAAATAACGGACTCTTAAAACCAGGTAAACACGAGATTAATTAGGAAAGCGTTAACAATTTCACTCTAAAAGTTACGAGCTGTAAACTAAATATAATTAGGTGACAAAAAATATTCGAATCTCTATTTAATTATCAATCTATATTAAGGCGCCACCACACTGCGACTTTTGAACAAAAACGCGTTTTCAAAAACTCAATCTTTTTAAAACCAGACTAAAGCCGCGGTTCACGGTAGAATGCAGGCCGCTTATAACCGAAGCAACTGAAGGTCTATGGGGTAGGTAAAGTGGACGTCCTACAGCTGATATGATGATGATGAATGTTTATTAGTCATAGTCACCTGTGGCAAGTCAATTTTACTAACAGGTAGTGATCAAATTGGATTGAAATGTACAGATGATTAAGATAAAATGCAGAAACATAATCAATTCGTAAAATGTACTCTATTTATGGCATTCGGTACATTTATTACGGTGACACTCTTTCCCGGCCCGGATAACACCGAACATGGAAATACCGACCCTGTTTTTTGTGTACACGCCCATAGAAACTGACGTGAGCTTCTGTGGGCGTATAATATTGGGGTTTTAAGTAAGTATATTATAATTCCACACAATTATCCCAACTTTGAAATACATAAAAACTGGCCAAGAGCGTGGCCCAGGATAGGGTAGCCATTCCGAAAAAATCAAATAATATTTTTCTAAGGATTTCGTATTTTATACCTTAGGCTGCTATTTACTCTTAAACTACTAATAATTCCCAAGCAATCTTAGCCGCTATAATTTTCCTTGTAAATTTGATATATTTACTACCATTCTGATTTTTTTCTAATTTTTCCACCCAACAGTTTAGATTTTAGAGGGGGGGACGCTCGATTTCAATGAAAATTTGCACTTTAAAGTTGAATATTTCGCAAACAGATCACTGAATAGAAAAATTGTCTGAGCAACTCCTCAATAGTTTTAAAAGACCTATCCAACGATACCAAACAATATAGGGTTAGTCGAGGAAAAAAAATTACCCCCACTTTACGTCTATGGGAGGTACCCTAAAAAATTTTTTTTACTTTTATTTTATTATACCACTGTCGGCGTGACTGATATGTATATTCATGTCAAATTACAGCTTTCTAGTACTAACGGTCTCTGAGCTTTTGAATTTGATATTTGAATTTGAATTTTTGAATTTGTATTTTTTTTTTATTTGAATTTGAATTTTAAAAAGAGTGTTTGCCGAAGATATTTTGTTTAACTTACGAACTGAAACCGAAAGTAGGTATTTCACTTAGCGAAGAAAAATCCCATTCCAAAAAGTCGTTGTGTGGACGTACCTTAAAGAGTATTAAAAACCATGTCACGGCATATTTTTGCATAAATTAATAAAGCTACAATTTAATTAAGCGGAAGAGCTGGAGCTAAATCGTGAATTAATTAATTTTTAACATTACGTGTAAAGAAATTAGGTTAAAATGTCCATTAAAATCACTGGCCATTTTATAATGATTAACAGATGAATAAAGAAGACGCGTTAAACATAATTTCATTTTAGCAAACTTATATAAAAAAACTGGCCAAGTGCAAGTCGCATTGGCGCACAGAGGGTTCTGTACAAATTTGAAGGTATCTATGAATATGCAGTGTTAAAGGAGCCTCTCTCCTAAGCAAGCAACGTGTAGTCATTTTGTATGATGATTACTGACGAAGGCAGACAGACAAAAAAATCAAGATTTTCAGAACTTCCCTATTTTTTCTGCTATAAACACGCTATAAATATAAATAATCTGCCTTCTGTACTTGTGCTATTACTTATTCTGTGCTATATTTATTACCTAAGTACCTTCATACTGTTTGAATTATATTCTTCAATGCGTAGCAGACTTGAGTATTTGATAAATGTCAGCTTGATTCCACGCCAGCCTGTGAAAAAGGGCCGAAACAGAAAGACGACATGATTTTATGTAACCCTTGTATTACTCGTATCTATCACAAATACATGTTATCTTTGTTTATTTATCTAAGTTAGAGATTAGTAATGGCATGTCATGTGGAAAACAAGCCTTAGGCTACCGTTTGACATGATTTCCCAAATAGCCAATACCGCTCGAATAACGGTGAGGTCCCCGGTTCGATTCCCGGAAGCGGCTAGTTCGGGCACGGCCGAATATGGGTCCCGGACGTGACATTTTATCATAGCTTGCACTTTGACCAAGAACCGAACGGTATCAGAATAACGGTTTTAGTATGTATTGATTATTACAGTTAATATAGCCATATAACCGAAACGACTTTGCTTTTAAAACGATGGGGCCGTGGTCAACGGACACGAAATAGTATATTTTTTATCGAGGGGCTAAAATAAGTCAATATACCCGAGGTGGTTAGCCACCCGAGCTTTATCCGAGGGTTTATATTGACTTTTAGTCTCGTGGTGAAAACTCTATTTTTCACTTCGACTGCGAGAAAAAAATAGTTTAGTACAAAAAGATTTAATCAAAAAATAAAAATAAATATTTCTAGATT
The DNA here is from genome assembly GCF_025370935.1 of Choristoneura fumiferana. Classification (NCBI taxonomy): domain Eukaryota; kingdom Metazoa; phylum Arthropoda; class Insecta; order Lepidoptera; family Tortricidae; genus Choristoneura; species Choristoneura fumiferana. Next base: position 2,838,376 of record NC_133493.1, read on the forward strand.
TCGGCGGCAGATGATTATCAATTATGCTCGACATCATAATTTTCACTATGACTTGACGCCATTGTGAGAATAATCAATTTATTTTAATCGTTTATGATTTACGCTCCACAATAATTTCAAAGTTTTCGCTGTAAGTATTTTTTTCCAACCAGACACAGATATCGCATCGGCGAAATGGTCAATACACAAATGGAAAAATAAAATGGCGCATAGAAGGGCCTGTAATATGAGCAAATAATTAAAACATAGCTCATATTCCTCAAACTGAACAACATTAGTTCAGCTACTTTTAAAAATAATTAGTTTTTAATTTTTATAACACTTTTAAGTTTATTCGAAGAAGCAATGTAAAGCAAAATGTTTGATGTTTGTAGCGTGACAGGCGAAGTTAGTTGTGTTATAGGATGGCGTACATTGATAGCAGTATTTAATTTGTATGAAAAAGGAAAATTCAAAGACTCCATTATTTTAAAAAGTCGCTGAACTAATGTTGTTCAGTTTGACAAGGACGATCTATGTTTTAATTTTTTGCTCGTAAGCCCACACCCGGCACTTACCGAAACGATACCGAATTTTGATTTCAGTTTTAATTTCGGTCGAAACTCGCCAAATCGAAAACCGAAAGTTCTTTGTTACGTTCTTAATTTTTGACTATATTTTAAATGGGACTCACATTTTGAAATTTTGCAACTATACGTTCAATTTAACGGTACAGCCACTCATTTGCTTCTACGCATGGCCACTTGCGCTATACTAGCCCGTAATCATGGCAAATCATCGGGGGTCGGAGTCGAACCCCTGGGTCACTCAAACCCCTGCAGGCGTAGCGGGCCAGACTGTTAGCCTACTGAGTTGATGAGGGTTATGGTCCTTGTGGAAGTTAAGAGTAACTCGTTGCCGTGAACAGGCGAGGTTGTAAATCTAATCTATCGGTGTATCACGTCAAATAAATATTACGTCATCTTCATCTTAGCCTATATCCCACGGTAGGGCACAGGCCTCCTCTTGTAATGAGAGGGCTTAAGCCATAGTTCCCACGCAAGCTCAGTGCGGATTGGAAACTTAACACACGTCATTAAATTTCTTTGCAGGTGTGTGTAGAGTTGCTCACAATGTTTTCGTTAACCGTAAAACTCATGGTAAATTTGAAATGTAACCTTTTTGTTTTTAGAAAATCTTTATATTTTGTTAAACAATTCTGGAAGGTAACACTCACGATTACGTTTATATTTCTCTTAGTAAATAATTCTATAGCTGGCACTGAAATATTAGACTAGAGGAACACTTGCCTAACAATTATATGTACCAGAATAATTAACTTAGATGTGTACACAAAAGCAACAAGACGTACCTATTATAAGCATTACAACATATCGCTTGAAAGGGTCATAAACAACATACAATATACCAATATGTCTGGCGCATAAAATTGCTGTGTAAATACGTAGCTTAGTTTATAGTCCCTGTCCAGAACCGAACCTAGGTACGCAGTAAAATGGACTCGCTGCGTATATCGTTTTACAATGAATATATATGTGAATAAGTTACGCCTAGCCACCTTAAATTATGTTTATGGGCTATATTTTAATGTTTTTAAAGCTTTACTGTTTGTACTGTTAAAATGGATCCAATGAATTTGGAAAACTTATTTCCGCGAAGTCTTCGAACGCATCAATCTTCGAGTTCGGATACCTGTCGTACCTGAATTTTCAGAACAATAATCTAATGTTTGTTATGCTAGAATCTAGCAGCTAGATAAATGTGACACTGTTCGTCGTACTTCATTTTAAGAGTTCCATAGATAACATGTTCGATTCTGTTTTAAAAGCAAACCACAAATACCTTGACGATTTAAATTATTGCATTTTATTAACGTTAATATATTTCATTAATTAAATAAAGGATATGATGACTTATAGTATGTATTTCTTTAGGGTCAGTGCAAAAAGATGTGTATGCGAACTTATTCGACACGGTGTATCTGTCATCTTCCGCATGAATGTTATAGTTAGTCTTTATATGTTCCTGTGTATTCATCTACTTTTATTTATATTTGGTGTATACTTAATGTGTATTGTATGCAAGTAGGTTTGTTTTATATCATTTTTTTCATTGCTCTAATCTTTGTGTAAATTGCACCACCCTGCTTAAATTTACTCCTTACTTCTTTCTATTATAACGGTTGTCTGGGAGAGACCGCTCTGAAGCGATAAGACCAGCTATTATTTTCTCAACATTTTCCTTAGACTAACGAAAACGACGTACAGTCACCTTTATAAATATCTGACACGTCCTACCTCTAGAAATAGAGTCGTATCAGATATTTATGCTCGTTTTGTTGTGCCAGATATTGATGCTGAAGACTGTACCCATAAATAGGGTCGGTAACCGACACGAGGGTAGAGTCACGTATCCTCATAATAATATTAACTGACTCATTGACGGTCAAAGTAATTGGACGCCGAAGCCTAGCCGGTTACTTCGCGCGCAGAATGCTGGGCACTATAATTTTTAACCGACTTAAAGAAGAATAGTTCGGTGTTTCTCTGATTTACTGTCATTCGGTGCAAATGGAAAATCGTTTTCTTGAATCGACCATTTTGAATTAAAAGTGAATTCTGTCAAAATGTTAATTGTGCTGAAAAATACTTACGACCAAATTATTTTTTGTTGTAAATTAATTAAACCCAAATGGAATATTATCCATTATAAATTAGGAGCAAAATTAATAAGTGAATGTTGTCTAAATCAAGTCATAACTTAATATATAGGCCGAAAACAAATGATTTTGGGTGCAACATATTTACAATTCGTCATATTTCTTAGTGAACGTAAACACAAGTGGTAATTTTTTTCGTCATACATCAAATTTGTAAATTTTTCCATATTCCATGAGACAAGATTTCATTTTCGACGATGGATAATTTTCCTTGTTGATGTATTTGAAATTGTAATTTTTGGTGCTTTGACGTATAATTTCGAGTAGTCCATTTTCCCCTCATTTACACCAAATGACAGTAAATCGTTTCTCTCGTGTCATATTCATGTTTTACTAGTTTCCGATTGAAAGCCCAAAAGCTACTCGGTAGGTACACTTAGAAGTTCTCAAATCCGCATCGGGTACATCAGGAACTATGGCCCTAGGCCTCTCATTCTAACAGGCCTGTGCCCAGCAGTGGGACGTATATAACCTGGGATGATGATGGGATGAACCGCACTTCTGCCCACTTTAATCCCCGACGCAAAGAGAGGTATTATAAGTTTGACCGCTGTGTCTGTGTGTATGTCACCGTAGCTCTTAAGCGAGTGGTCCGATTTGAATGCGGTTTTTTTATTTGAAAGCAGCTTTTTTAGCAATGGTTCTTAGACATGATTCATCAAAACCTGTTCAGCCGTTTTTGAGATATTGAACTTTGAAGTGACAAAGTCTGGGGTTTCCCAATTTTTTGTTGGTAAGGTTATCTTGACTACACGCAAGTATAACCTACCTCTGAGTCACTTGTCTTAACAAAGTCCTGTATTAACATCGCCGGGCCAACACGTTTTGATGGCGAGTTTTACGACCGACTATAAACTGTTCATTGTCATTAAAGTGCGACATTTTCTAGGTAACAATAAACTTGGGATAGGTCTGTCTTAGGTCTTCGACCGGGAAGAGGTTACTGCTCAGTGCCCGCGGGTCTTTCGTTAGTCACGTGTGACCCCCGATCGGAAAAAAAGGCTCATAGAGGATAATGTGAGGTAGGTATTGAGACATCGCCTGCTTATTTATATATACTTGTAATTTTTATATGTCAGGATACGTAACATTTAACAGCAAAATGCCGCAAATATGCGAATTTGGCGGACACATCTTGCTCGCTAATCCTGCCGTGAAGCAGCAGTGCTTGCATTGTTGTGTTTCGGTGTGGAGAGTAAGACAGCCGGTGAAATTACTGGCACGTGAGGTATCCATCTTAGGCCTCTAGGTTTGCAGCGCGTCTGCAATACCCCTGGTGTTGCAGATGTTTATGGGTGGTGGTGATCTCTTACCATCAGGAGACCCACTTGCTCGCTGGCCATCCAGTCGTATAAAAAAATAAAAAAAAATAAAAAAACACATATTTGAGGGTTTTGCTGTTGAAACTCTCAGGCCGTGAGGACCAAGTTCAAAAACTTTTGCATTCTTAAAAAGAAGCTTGTCTGTTAGTTTCACAGATGGCGGCTCTTTCCTCGGTCAATGTATTGTGGCATTGCCATACAACGAGGAAACGCAGCCAGCCTTATGGGCACCCTGCCCAATAGTAATCGGGGTGCTATTATCAAATATATTATAGGTTATTAGGCTTAGAATAAAAATAAAACTAAAGCGTTAGTTTTATTTTTCTTTGCTTAATAACGTATTTATTATTTTTTGTATTACGTATTATTGTGATTGGCAACGTACGTTACCAAGACGTCAAAAATATTTATACCTACACCTTTATGCCACTAAACATAAGAACTTTGTATACATATTTTGACGCTGTGCTGTATATATCTGCATTCGACTGTACTGTGATACCCCTTAGTGTTGCGGGTTACTATGGACGGCGATGATTGCTGCCCATCAGGTGGCCCGCATGCTTGTTTGCTCCCTCTTATGTAAAAAGACAGGAAAAATAATTCTTTAACATTTGTTGCGAAAAGGTTTCAAGACGGTCACTGTTCAAGCAGTGATAATTGACTTGATCGTAAATTGGAAACGACATTCCTAAAGTTTCGTAACAGTGTTCCAATTGAAACTAGTTTAAAAAACTAGTCTAGTTCCCAGGTTACCAGCAAAACTTATCAGAAATAGGAGATTTATTACTAGTGATGTCTAACTGTCGATAAATTCAAAAAATATTGAGTCGATACCTGACACACACACACACACATCACGCCTGTATTCCCAAATGGGGTAGGCAGATCACACGAACGTTACGGCTTCGGAGCCACTTTTAGCAAAGGTTTTAAGTTTAACAACAACGGTACGATACCTACCTGACGACGGTAACTTTTTTTGTTAAAGTACAACAGACTCGTTTTTTATGCATAATCCATATTTATGTCTACTGATCATATATTTTCGACTGCTCAAAGGTTATTTGGAAGAGATCGCTCTTTAACGATAAAACTGATTCGTGTACCAGTTTTGCAGGTGGTAGGACCTTGTGCAAGGTCCGCCCGGATTGCTACCACCATCTTGCTCGCTAATCCTGCCGTGAAGCAGCAGTGCTTGCACTGTTGTGTTTCGGCGTGGAGAGTAAGACTGCCGGTGAAATTACTGGCACTTGAGGTATCCCATCTTAGGCCTCTAGGTTGGCAACGCGTCTGCAATCCCCCTGGTGTTGCAGGTGTCTATTGGGCGGTGGTCTCTTACCATCAGGAGACCCACTTGCTCGTTTGCCATCTAGTCAAATAATAAAAAAACCATCTATTGTTGACCTCTACTTTTAATCTTTTTCAACATGTTGTGTATCGATATATCGATATTGAATATCAGAAGTCGATAAGTAAGAAGCCACTATGACAGATCAAAAATGCCGCGAAAATTCCGGGCTCTGGTCTGTGTATTATCGGCACTATCGATGTTGCATCGATACTCTTGTATCAGACAGCACTATTGCGTACGCGCCGATATCGTGGGCCTGCGCCCACGCGTTGGGTGTTGGGAAGTCGCGAGTTGTTGTGTGGAATAACTTCCTTGTTCTAAGGAAATGTGGGGCTTATGACGTCTATCACAATGTTTTCTTATGTCGATTATAATAATAGCCAAAATACTTACCACAAACAGTACCCTTAGTGTAAGTTTTCGGTTACAAAATACGTCTCGATCGCGTTAGCGTTAAAATCTTAATTTGTATGGAAACACGAACAGCGCCGTTTCCATACAAATTGAGATTTTAACGCGTACGATCGAGACGTAATTTTGTAACCGAAAACTTACATTAAGGGTACAGGACTTATCTATCACGCTAAAGCACACGAGTAATATTTACCTCGACGTTCCTCGACGTTCGACAGTGGCCGTGGGCACGGGTCTACTCGTGACCACGGCTGAAATGTGGTAGAAACGTCCTGTTTCCTCGTGTGTCCTGCGTGATAACCGTTGGGGGAGAAAAGTTCTCGAGTGGCGACCACGAACCGGAAGACGAGGCGTTGGCAGGCCTCCTACCAGGTGGACTGCCGACATCGTGAGAGTTGCGGGAAACCGGTGGATGCAAGTGGCGAGTTGTCGTTCATTGTGGCGATCTAAGGGGGATGCCTTTGTTCAGCAGTGGACGTCTTCCGGCTGATGATGATGATGATGAAGTCCTGTTTGTGGTATTTTGACTATGAGTGAAAATCACGAGTTTAAAACGTAATGTTGATGATAGAAAAGAAATAGTGTTTGTAACTCTAACAGGTGAAATCAAACAGATTATGTATTTATATACACCTAGCTATAGGTAAGTACAGTCAAATCGAAAACCTCATTTTTAAAGACCCAGTTAAAAGTAAACATGAATTACTATAGAAAACTTCTGCTCGTTTATCTGCTATTACATTAAAAAAAAAACTTAAATACCTAAATACGTCATGGATACGCCTAAAACAGTTTTCTATGAAGAGACGTGAGTTAAACACATGTTCAACAGCAGTATAACTTGTTGGCACGGCACGGCAATTTTCTCCTTCCTAACTATACTTCGTTTATTTTAACATTAGAAAAAGGGTAAACAATGTTGACAAGTACGAGTATTTTTATTGAAAAACAGAAAAATAGTAATCATAATCATATTAATCATATAAAAACCACAATAATGTCAATGACCATAATAATCTTGCTATATAATTGTTACGTGCTTGCTGTGACTCAATTTAAAATCTAAAAAAAAGAGTTTTTCTATAAAAAGACGCGTCATAATCGTTTACCTTTTTTCTAATTCTAACAAAACGAAATATAATCACTTCCAAGTTATATAATATAACCTTGGCCTAAACTCAGCCACAAAATCGTCAAAACCATCTTGCTTCCATACAAACAAATCAATTATGACACAGCGGAAGCATTTAAGCATCACAAAGACCTAAATTCACTTTCCATAACGTGTGACATAATTTCCCATTCATTTGTTATGATTTCAACACTGACAGCTGTCAAATGATAGAATAGAATAGGATGACCTGTTACGCAAACTGACCTTAAGAATGACTGAAAATTGTTAGGTAAATATTGCTATAAGGTGACTAGTTTAGTGTTGACGCGGCGAGTACAGTCAGACGCATTACGTCGGGTGTGTTTTTTTTGTATATGATAGGGGAAAACGAGCAGGCGGGTGACTTGTTGGAAAGCAATCACCTTCGCCCATGGACATCCATAACATGTATTTATTTATTTTGGCGTGACACTATATGTTTGGGTTCTGCCTTTTCACATAATTATTGTTTGCCAAATGTTTAATTTGCCAATCATTTCCCAACTCTCAATATTCTCCGAAACCAAAAAAAACTCAGTGTATTTTCTATGCTTTTATAGAACACAATTAGGTTAGTTTAGGTTTGTTTTATGAAAGTTTCGAAAAAAATATAGTTTCAGAGAAAATCCTGAATTGGCATTTGAAACATTTGCGAAACGTAATAATAATAATTAATTAATCATAGTAATAATTTTCACGCCAGCATGCAGGCTGGATACACTGGTCAATGGACAAGAAGATTGTAACACATACGAGACTGTATTCTGGCAAATAAACTATCACTTGAAACATCATCATCATCATCATCATCATCATCATCATCAGCCTTCAGCAGTCCACTGCTGGACATAGGCCTCTTCCATGGCGCGCCACAACACTCTGTCTTCAGCCCCTCGCATCCATCCGCCGCCAGCGATCCTCTTAAGGTCATCCGTCCACCGTGCCTCAGGACGCCCTACACTACGTTTTCCCGTCCGTGGAACATCACAAAACTATATTTGTCTCTATTCAAAACTGAGAGCGATGCCAGCGGTGCCGGTTTCTAAGGTGTCTGGTTATACCATAAGTGTTACCACATCAATTGACACTTTCGTCAGCGATTGTATATTGCAACAACTATTTACGGTTTTAGACACCTACCTATATGGTATTTGAATACATGTACCGTTATGTACGTACAAGCTTATACGTTGAAAAAAAACCGGCCAAGAGCATGTCGGACACGCCCAAAATAGGGTTCCGTAGCGATTACGAAAAAATTAAGTAATATTTTTCTAAGGATTTCTTGTTTTATACGGAATCTTCCAAGTTTCGATATAATTATTTTATACCTTAGGCTGCTATTTAAGAGTAAAACTACTAATAATTCTCAAGCAAACTTAGCCGTTATAGTTTTAAGACCTATCCAACGATACCCCACACTATAGGGTTGAATGAAAAAAAAAACACCCCCACTTTACGTCTATGGGAGGTACCCTAAAAAAAATTTATTTTTAATTTTTTACTGTACCATTTTGTCGACGTCCATTGGTGCCGAAAGGTTCTTGAGTGGAAACCGCGCCGCAAGCGTAGCGTAGGACGTCCACCAACGAGATGGATGACCTGGTTAAAGCCGCGGATTCAAAGTTTGTAGCTCTGTTTGTTTGTTTGTTACTTCATCACGTCTAAACCGCTGAACCGATTAAGATGAAATTCGGAATATAGTTAGAGTCCCGGGGAAGGACATAGGATAGTTTTTATCCCGGAAAATATCATAGTTCCAGCGGGATGGTGAGAACCGAATTCTGCGCGGACGGGACGCGGGTAAATAATAAAGCCAGCTTGTACAGTCGAACCATTTGAGTCCTGACTCACTGTAGAACTTTTGTCACAGTAAATGTCATAATAAATCCCCTTGTCGAGCAGTGCGATGTCACTATGACTTTTCCTACGAAAAGGTTCCACAGTGGGTCACGATTCAGTTGGTTGGGACATTTACCAATTAAGGGAATAAGAAATAGCCAGATATAACTGCAAGATTTACAATTATACATATTATATCGCTAGTTAGCGCACGTTAGATATGCATTTACGGGTATTTATGGACGACATTATAACTATGAGATACGGGCCGTAAACAAGTACTGCAGCGCCATTACATGACCGAACGAAACGTTGTACAAACAGACGAACATACGTATTGACAAGGCTTTTGACCTAACCTCTATGGCGTGGCGCAGAGTATAAGCGACAGCGGGACGGGTAGAGGCTTCAACTAGCGTGTTGCCGGTGATCTATGGCTCTGACATGTGAAAGAAAAAACATTTTTAGAATACAGTCAAAACTGTTAATAACGACGTCGAAGGTACCGCAATATTTGGCCATTAAGCACAGTTAATTGTTATAACCCGTATATTTTGGTATATTTCATGCTGAGACTTTTTTCTTGGTCGTTACATCCGATATGTCGTTATAACTGGTGTCGCTATAAACGGTTTTGCCTGTATAAGATAAAGTTTACGACGTCTTTTTAAGGTCTGTAACAAAACGTTTTAAAGTTACACATAGGTAAGTATTTAGCAAATGTAGCTTCAGCCGCTATATTATGATTCAGTCAGAAACATCTGAATATTTTTACAAACTTTCTCATTTATAGTTTTAGTAGAATAAGTAGAATAAGCTAGGAATAAACTATCTAAAACAATTACTTTGCTCACCCGCTACCTTATGGTAGCTGCGTTTATGCAAGAAATCTGTATTAATGCAGTTCTTCTACCTCCATACTGTAAGAATACACATAAATCACACAAACCCAACTATCACCACCACTACACTACACTGACGCGTTTCAAGCTCAACCAACAGCTCATCATCAGAGCAACACACAACCATAAGTTAGGAATAGTAGAATAGGAAAGGATTAATAAAAAACGCTGGATACCCATGGCCAAACCAACAATTAAATCGAAATTCTGGGATTTAAATAAATCCCCATGGGAATTCTCAATAATTATAAAGATTTCAATAACGTTATAAAAAAACACCCGCGTATTGTCTCTAAATCTTAATTATTGCAATGCCGAGGTTTTAACCCGATCCCGTGGAAATATTGGGACAAAAAGTAGCCTATGCATATTGCAGATATCCAGCTGTCTGCATACTAAATTTCATCAAAATCCGTCAAACCGTTTTTGCGTTAAGGATGGTAAGAAACACACACATATTCACAGACTTTCACATTTACAATATACTCGCTGTTGCCCGTGACTCCGTCCGCATAGAATTCATTCATCTATTGTATGTTCTATGCAATTTTCAGGGATAAAAACTATCCCACTTCTTTCCCCGGGACTCAAACTGTGTACCAAATTCATCTAAATCGGTTCAGCGGTTAGAAACATTCGCATGTTTAATACTATATTAGTGGGAAGTAGGATTATTCTCTTCTCGCTTTTAACTCGCACCGCAACTTTAAGTAACATCCAATTGACCATCCCGTTAATGAGATACTGACCGATACGGCAGAGGTCGTACTTGAAGCCGGCCATACGAACTATGTAATATGTAATCATAAACCAGGTTCTATGTGATCGGTCGTTAGTTACAGTACTTATTTATAGTATTGTCTGCATAACTGTTTGGTTCAAAGGTCGAGTGGGTCTAGACTGGCTTTAGGCTGCCTGCGCAGTGAGCGGAGCGAGGCAGCGGATTCTTCTTTTCTTCTAATTCCTCTTCTTAAACGTTATGTGCCGTAAAGCCGTGGTCTGACCTGTGGTCTCAAGCAGAGGATCGTGGGTTCAAATCCCCGCTCGTTACCTCTGAGCTTTTCGAATTTTCATGTGTGTGTGTGTGTATTTTGACGACCAGATGGCCTAGTGGTTAGAGAACCTGACTACGAAGCTTGAGGTCCCGGGTTCGATTCTCGTGTCGGGGCAGATATTTGTATGAAAAATACGAATGTTTGTTCTCGGGTCTTGGGTGTTTACTATGTATTTAAGTATGTATCTATCTATATAATTATATTTATCCGTTGCTTAGTACCCATAACACAAGCTTTGCTAAGCTTACTTTGGGACTAGGTCAATTGGTGTGAATTGTCCCGTGATGTTTATTTATTTTATTTTATTTTTATTAAATTTTTTGTCTGTAGGTAATTACATTATTTCAACATTGTAACTACAACTGCAGTGTATATACCTATTTTCGACGAATACAAATATTGATTGATTGATTGAAAATACATTTGAAATTTACCACGAGCCTACGGTGAAGGAAAACATCGTGAGGAAACCTGTACAAACCTGCGAAGCAATTCAATGGTGTGTGTGAAGTTCCCAATCCGCACTGGGCCCGCATGGGAACTACGGTACAAGCCCTCTCATTCTGGGAGGAGGCATGTGTCCAGCAGTGGTACGTATATAACGTACGTACGTAAACGTTATGTAATTTGTTTCGTGGCATATTTAAAACCTATGTTAGCGTGATCGAGCGAGGTATCTCAAGTACAGTGATGCTGCGATTACTGTAGTCTTGAGCTGCGTGTGCGCCTGATCCGGGACGCACGCACGTGCTTTGATGCGCGCGGCACAGCAACACTAGACTGCGCTACTGGAACTATGTCTAAATAAATAACCTAACCATTAAAAAATCATTTTTAATACAAGCTTTTTTGCTGACTGTCAGGCATTGTCACCCAAACTACATTTGCATACCTCAAGACGATGCTATTAACCGTTGAAGAGTTCCGACCTGCGGAGACGATCCTGGCTGGACTACCAGGATGTCACTACTAGATTAATTTGTATTATCACGCGATTTACATAAGTATTTCAAATTTAAAGTCAATCTGACTACTGGAAGTTGATCAAATTTAACTTGCATGATTTGACTACAGACAGACAACGGGACAGGTGAATCTAAATCCGCCTGCTCGTTTGACCCCTAACCATGAAAAAAAAAAACTTGTTTATTGCCATTATTATTAAGGAAAAAAAGCAAACAAACAAACACTTTGTAGATGATGATGGTAATAGGCTCAAGCTTAGCATTTACATGCTTGGTCGAGGAAACCGGCAGCGCTGATTTTCAGCGTGCGCCCGTCCCGCGGCACGTACGTGACCAGACGTCCCGTTCTGAACGGGACTGTCCCTTTTTTTGATTACGAGTCCCGGTGTCCCCAAAATGAAAACCGGAAGGCAAAATTGTCCCGTTTTCAAAAATCGCGCGAAAATTTAAGAGCCGAGCGGCCGGCCGGACGCGAGCGGTGCGCGGGAGTGAGACCGCGTCGTCGGTCGACGCGACGGTAGCCAATGACATCGCTCGCGCGCGCTATTGGTTGAATATTATTGTTTTTGGCAAATTTTCATTAATTTCCAACTACATTACATCGCTAACTTATAGGTACATTAATATAATAGTATACTGGAAGGGTAGGACTCATCGAAGTATAAAAAACACTTTTATAACATGTAAGGGAGCTTTCAAAAGAAAAAGGGGAGATCTGGCAATGCTTTTCTACGAGGTGACAGTTACATTCCTAGAGATTATTTTGGATTTTGTGTTAGTATCCATTTCCATACTCTTTGATTTCCATCTTGATTTTAATTTGACAATCTGTACATACCTATACTCGTATCATACTGGTTGTTTACCCGCGACTTCGCACGCATAAACCATTGAAACCAACATTTTAAAGAAATCCCGGGATTTACTGAATTCCCGTGGGAATTCCGAAAAAATACATCGTGGATTTCATTAACTTTGCATATGTGGCTGAAATGTCGATATTTTATACCTATCCCGGGGAATATCGGGATAAAACGTAGCTTATCTGTTATTCCAGACTTCCAGCTATCTACATACCAAATTTCATCCACACACAATCAATTGTTACAAATCACAGCAACCCAACTATCATCACCACCACGGTATCCTGATGCGTTTCGAGCTCAACCAGAGTCCTTCCCCAGAGCAATACAACCGTTCGCCATAGTAATAATCCTCAGTTATTCCTTGCGTTTAGATATGTACGGAACACTCAGTGCTTGAGTTAAATCCGCTTTTCTGAGCGATCATGCGCAGGATTGTCTTGGCATCGCTTGGCAATTGTTTTCTAGGTAAAGGCTTGGATATAATTACCTCATTCTTATTCTTATTTCATAAATTACTATACTTAATTAAACAAACCTAAGTATTTACACTGGAAAAACACGCATTAAACGAAAAACCTTTTTTGTCAACAGATTCTCAACATAGCTCCAGAGGACGAACTGGCCACGTCTTTTTATAAGGTATCTATTTATTCATATTTTAATTTATCAGAAATCCCAATTTGTATTTTAAAAAACCTCCCGTTTCTCTGAACGTAAGGCATTAATAATTTTTAGAAAAACTGTCGTAGTATTGAGTGTCTGCTTGATGTGTAGTTATGATCAATGTCTGTGATCTAATTAATAACTAAGCCAAAGTCTCTCCTATTTCATAGAAAGGAAGATTTATATAAAAAAAATAGATGCTGTTATAACAACCAACCCCAGTCAAGAATCCAAAGGATTATTTTTACCGTAGAATCTTAAAAAGAGGGAATAGCATATAATTTTCAGTAAAATTAATGGGTGTATTTTTTTACTATTAAGAGGGTTCGATTCCCGGTTCCGACAAAGGATTATTAAAAAAAAAAGAATGCAGTTTTAAGTTTTTAAAATCAAAATGAAATATTCTTTCAGAAAATTGCTTACTGAAATTGCTAATACTTTTTCTCCATATTGACATAGCCGTGGGACACCTTGTATAATTAATATGATATTGATAGAAATGCAGAACCCTCGGCGTGTCCGACTCGCCCTTGGCCGGTTTTTAATATAAAGAACAATTATATTGCCACCTATTTAGCAGCTAACTTAAATCCATTGTAAAATGAACTCTTTTCTCTGACGACAAGGTTTAACCCGCCGATTTCATCATAAGCTATTTTTAAGTACTTTTATATGACACGAAAAATTACTATATCCTATTGAATGACATTGCCTAATATTCATAGCTTAATAATGTTCCTTTGTATGATTTGGCAACGGTTTTAGATGTCTGAAATTCTTTGATTAATTGTCTCGGTCAAGGATTCTATGTCGGTATGTATCAGCAGTGTTAACATGAATGTGTGAATGACTCGTCAGCTTTTCAAGGGTCTTAATAATATGTATGTATGAATTAATGAGATGAAGAAATGAAGCCGTGGTGGCCTAGTGGTTTGACCTATCGCCTCTCAAGCAGAGGATCGTGGGTTCAAACCCCGGCTCGCAGCTCTGAGTTTTTCGAAATTCATGTGCGGAATTACATTTGAAATTTACCACGAGCTTTGCGGTGAAGGAAAACATCGTGAGGAACCCTGCACAAACCTGCGAAGCAATTCAATGGTGCGTGTGAAGTTCCCAATCCGCACTGGGCCCGCGTGGGAACTACGGCCCAAGCCCTCTTGGGCCGTAGTTCCCACGGGGACGTATATAGGCTGGGATGATGATGATGATGAATTAATAGTTGTCACGCCCCAGGGCCTCCACTCCAAGGTCTTCCTACACCACGAGTCGTGCTTTCGTGCGACGTGGCCCGCCCATTGCCACTTCAGGGTAGCTATTCGATGAACAGCATCTGCGACACCACCTTGATCCCTAAGCCACTTGTTTGTTTGCTTAGGGAGCAAGGTGTTCAACGTTACGAGAGGACGTACACGTATGAAATGGAAGAATGACATCAAGAGAATTAGCCGGGTCAAACTGGATGCAGGTAGCACAGAACAGAGAGAAGTGGAGAAAGCTGAAGGAGGCCTACACCAAAATGGTAGAAAATGGCTAAAAAGAAAAGAGAGATGAATAGTTTTTTTTTATTCGACTGGATGGCAAACGAGCAAGTGGGTCTCCTGATGGTAAGAGATCACCACCGCCCATAAACATCTGCAACACCAGGGGTATTGCAGATGCGTTGCCAACCTAGAGGCCTAAGATGGGATACCTCAAGTGCCAGTAATTTCACCGGCTGTATTACTCTCCACGCCGAAACACAACAGTGCAAGCACTGCTGTTTCACGGCAGGATTAGCGAACAAGATGGTGGTAGGAATCCGGCAGGACCTTGCACAAGGTCCTACCACCTGCAAATGCCCTAGGTACCCTAAGACTATAACAACTTGCAATATCTTAGGCATCCTAGCTAGACCAACATGAAATATTGCTAATCACAACTTCATTACACGAATGCGTAACGATTAAACGGCGCCCTCTGCCGGCCGGCGGCCAATTAACGCTAAACTATACTCCCGTCTCAATTAATTCAGTGTGCGCTGGCGCAAGTCCAAAGCGTGCGGCGGCGACATAGACTACTATTTTTTTTAAGTAACCCGTAATTGACCCACTGTTGACTTCCTTCACTCCTCTACGCTTCCCAATCTTGGGTATGCATCTGCCAATCGAGAAAAAATATTGAGATTGTTTTGTTCCAAGGAAAAGTAATTCAAAGTCAAAGTCAAGATATCTTTATACAATTTAGGCATTTTAGGCTATAACAAGCACTTATGAATATCAAAAAAAAAATCTACCTGCACCGGTTCGGAAAAACCTCTGTTGAGAAGAATCCGGCAAGAAACTCAACGAAGTATATTTTTTTTAAACAGATTTACAATATTATTTAATGATATGTATAGTATACATCACAAGTATTTAACACAACTTAGTCTTTATTTTTAACACAGTAGGTTCGCTATTTGAAGGGACCGCTAATGCGGATCGGAATTATTTCCAAATACCTATCCGTGTCCATGATATATAATCATTTACTTTATAATACGCCTTAGATATTAATGTCTTCTTGACAACAGATCTCAATTTTGTATCTGTTTCATTTATAATATTTTCTGGAATTTAATTATAAAAACGTATGCAGTTTCCCAGAAACGACTTTTTGGTTTTAGCCAGTCAGTAAGATGGAACTTTAAGTTTTCCTGTGTTTCTAAGCCTTTGGCTTATCGACGTTAGTGGGAAAATCACTCAATCAATCAATTACGATTTTCATTGTTAATTAATGCGATGTTACTATGGTAAACGTCATGTGCAATGGTTCTATAGTGGCTCATGGATTAAAGTCCTTGACCGTACAACCCGAGGGAATACTTAAGAAGTAGCTCAAGCCTTATCCGTGAATTCGTTAGCATAAAGCATTAGATTCGATAGTTGAATTGAAATTTCGGGATTAAACTTAACTCCCATGGGGATTTTAAAAATCTATATCGTGATCTTTGTTAACTACGTTTAGTTACATCATCATCATATCAGCCGTAGGACGTCCACTGTCAAACATAAGCCTCCCCATAGACGTCCAATTGCTTCGGTTGGAAGCGGCTTGTATCCACCGGGAGCCTGCGGCTTTAACCAGGTCATCCGTCTAGTTAATAAAAAAATTGAAAAATATATTTTTAAAGTTTATAGTGGGTAAATAAAAATCCCGGCACTCCCTGGTACGTATAACAATACTTGTATTAGAAGGCTCCGCCACTTCCCGCAGCTGTTGACAGATTTAAAAACAACATTACGAGTAGGTACCTAACCTACACACATCAATATAGGCTTCAGTAAAATAAAGAGAAAAGAAAAATAAACTTAAAAAACGAAGGACCAAAAGCGTATATGTGTGCGTGTGACTTTTTTTTTATACGACTGGGTGGCAAACGAGCAATTGGGTCTCCTGACGATAAGAGATCACCACCGCCCATAAACATCTGCAACACCAGGGGTATGGCAGACGCGTTGCCAACCTAGAGGCCTAAGATGGGATACCTCAAGTGCCAGTAATTTTACCGGCTGTCTTACTCTCCACGCCGAAACACAACAGTGCAAGCACTGCTGCTTCACGGCAGGATTAGCGAGCAAGATGGTGGTAGCAATCCGGGCGGACCTTGCACAAGGTCCTACCACCTGCAAGTGCAAGTGTTTACTAGCTACTTACTTATGCTAAATCGTAACTAACTTCTACTTGTACCATACGCTCTCCAGGAAGAAATTAACTCTTAGGAGAGTTCTGGTTGTGAACAGTCGAGATCGCGTGCAGCTATTACGGACCGGACCGGGTTCCGTAGTCAAAATAGCAAAACCAGAACCCTTACAATTTCGATAAATCCATCCGTCTGTCCGCGATTTAGCTCTTTAACCTTTATTTATAAATACAATGTTAATTACTTAATTTCGCTTGAGTGTGTACAATCATGACAACCAACGATGACTATAAATAGAATAAATTTTTGAGAAAAACATTTTTGAACACCTCTCTCTAGTTCCCTACATTTCGATCGTTTCCAATGGTACACCACCGCTGGACAGGAATCTAGTCACGAATTTTCTCTCTATTTCTCTTTTTTTTTTGCTGGTCTCTTTTTCTGGTTTTTCTGTGCATCCATGTCTCAGTTTGTATTTTCAATATGGTTTCACGGGATACCCGTAAAAGTAACAAATTTGGAGTTGAAATAAAAAAAATACAAAAAGACTCCAAAAAAACAATCATAATCCAATGGTTATATCAAAAATATATTTTGATCATCTCGAAAATGATTTTTGTTTAATCTCTTACCATCAGGAGACCCACTTGCTCGTTTGACATCCAGTCGAATAAAAAAAAAAACAAAGTTATGATACAAATAACATTTATCGGTATTTCAAAAACTACACGACCGAAAAAAATTAAGAACAAACATTATAAAATTATTTTGTTGCATGGACATAATCGTAAGGTCGCGGATAAGCAAAAGTACAATTACTATTATTATAGCTCATTTCATTTGCTTCATGCAGAAATAGCTCTAACCACCACTTGCTTACCGTTTAAAAAAATATATAAATAATTAAACATGTGCAATTCGGACCGTGTTGTACGATTCGGACCCGCGATGTGGGAAGGGAAGTGCTTTTTTTTCCCCGCGGCAGGAAGACGACCGGTCCAAACGCACCGTTAAAGCCTGTTAACCGATACATACGGCTTAATATGATGTTGCAATGTCGATGGATTTAAACTTGAGGTTAAAACTTCGTTTCAGTAAAAATTTCAATTAAATTTAGGCGTATTTGCAGGAGAGCTGCGTCTGTGTGACATGTTAATTAATATCGCAGTGGTCGGTGTGCCACTGCACGAAATGACATATGTGTCGCACAGACGTAGCTGCCTTGCAAGTATGGATACGGAATAACAAGGTAAAAGTTTAGTTTCAATTTATCTGATTAATTAAGGTTTTTAACTTAAATTATTAACCAACCTGTAAAAAAAAGTCAACAAAGATACTTAATTCATAAAGTCCGCTTCGACATAAAACAGTATATATGTCACGCAGGTCCAACTAACATAATGACCACACAGAATGCAAACGCGTTTCAAACTCTCTACGAGTTCATTTCCAAACCTCTATAACACCCGAACACACAAAACGCACCTACTCGTACTAAATCATACTGACTATAAAAATATCTCCCTTCTAGCTCTATATACTCTTAAATCACAAACCGCAAGCACTCCAATAGATTCTCTCATAAACAGAGTTGCCAAATTGGGCTGGTCCTGGACAAATCAGGCCGTCATAAATCGGATAGCATGGGAACCCCGGGTTAGAGCCTCGTCAGAGACGCGGGCCAGAGAACATGCGGAGCGTAAGCGGAGCGGTAGCGGGAGCGGTAACGACTGCCTTTCTCTTATGCTGATTTTAGTAGTAAAGAAGTGACGGTAGGCGATCTGTTGAAATCCCACTAATATTATAAATGTGAAAGTTTGTAAGTCTGTTTGTTTGTTTGTTACCTCTTCACGGCTAAACTGCTGAACCGATTAAGATGAAATTCAGTATACAGATAGTTTGAGTCCCGAGAAAGGACATAGAATAGTTTTTTCCCGGAAAATTGCACAAATAAACGAATTCTAAGCGGACGGAGTCGCGGACACAGCTTATATCACATAAGGTATTACGAGCTGTGGCCGTATTGTCTAACGCTCGCATTCACCGTCTCTTTTTATTCCTCATCTCATACTGTGTGACAGAAAGATTTACCTACTCCAAAACAAATTAATTGAAAAAAATATTCCATTACAATGTTAAAACTTAATTTTTTCCGTTTTTTCTACGATCAAAATGTGTGCAAAAACGTGCACATATATGTGTACAGTCACCTGCATTAATATCTGCCACAGCGGAGCGTGCAAAAATATCTGACACGTCCTACCGGCCCTAGAAATAGAGTCGTGTCAGATATTTATGCACGCTTTGTTATTTCAGACATTGGTGCTGGTGACACCGCTAATAGTAAGCGATACATAAAACAGGTACAGAGAGAGAAAATTACAAGGTAAGCAATAGGCCGCTTTATCGCTTAAGAGCAATCACTTCCAGGCGACCTTTTTTTACGGAAAGAAGTAAGGACTAGTAAGTAAGCCGTGGTGGCCTAGTGGTTTGACCTATCGCCTCTCAAGCAGAGGGTCGTGGGTTCAAACCCCGGCTTGCACCTCTGAGTTTTTCGAAATTCATGTGCGCAATTACATTTGAAATTTACCACGAGCTTTGCGGTGAAGGAAAACATCGTGAGGAAACCTGAACAAACCTGCGAAGCAATTCAATGGTGCGTGTGAAGTTCCCAATCCGCACTGGGCCCGAGTGGGAGCTATGGCCCAAGCCCTCTTGTTCTGAGAGGAGGCCTGTGCCCAGCAGTGGTACGTAAATAGGCTGGGATGATGGTGATGATGATGAGTAAGGACTAGATTACAGCGGGTGGTGCATCAACAGTAGATCAAAATATTTAAACGCAACAAAAATACATCTACACATACATATAATACACGTCTAAAATAAATATAGGCAGTAGGATAAACAGTAACATAATAAATAAGTAAATGATTACACTATGGTAAAGCTAATTATTACAAGATGACATATAGTGCTCCTAAAGCATAGATTTAAAGAGTGACAAAGTTTATTTTTTTATTTTGAGTTTGCTTTACAATATAATAAACTTACTCATAATATACACCCGCCACTCTCGTGGCCCTCACCGAAACTCCTTATTTGTCTACGGCCGATCGGGTACAGTTAGACGCAATATTATCTAGCCAGCACAATGGCTCCAATCGTGCGACCGGATCGTGACGTACACTCGGCCGCGTGCCCATTGAAAAATATACTTTTTTGATAGCTTCGTGACGATACGATGCGGATAAAATCGATAAGACTTTTGGTAACTGTATTGAAATAAAGATAAATAATGAAACAAATCGTACTTTATTGGTTTCAACCAAGTATCTGCTTATCTGCAAGTGAAAAGGAGTGGGCAAGGCACAACGCTCAAAGAACAGATAACCGAACCGTTGGGGGAGAAAAGTACTCGAGTGGCGACGAACTGGAAGACGAAGCCTTGGCAGGCCTCCCACAAGACTGACGATATCGTGAGAGTTGTGGGTTGTGGTTGCAAGTGGCGAGTTGTCGTTCTTTGTGGCGTTCTAAAGGGGAGGCCTTTGTCCAGCAACGGGGGTCTTGCGGCTGATGATGATGAGCTTTACCATTTTTGTAACAGTTCCTAGATCAAGAAAAACTTGAATGGCACTTGGACTTGTAATAAATAATAGTATTTTAAGTCGCAATATTAAGTTGAAGCAACTGCAGCATCCTTCTTACTTTACTTACTACTTATTTCCTTTTCCACTATTTTTTAACCCCTGACGCAAAAAGAGGGGTGTTATAAGGTGACCGCTATGTGTGTCTGTGTGTGTGTCTGTCTGTATGTGGCACCGTAGCTCTTAAACGGGTGGACCGATTTGAATGCGGATTTTTTATTTGATAGCAGGTTGTCTAGCGATGGTTCTTTATCAAAATCGGTTCAGCCGTTTTTGACATGTTGAACTTTGAAGAGACAGAGTCGGGGGTTTTCCAACTTTTTGTTGGTTAGGTTATTTTATTCGACTGGATGGCAAAGGAGCAAGTGGGTCTCCTAATTGTAAGAGATCACCACCGCCCATAGACACCTGTAACAACAAGGGGATTGCAGATGCGTTGCCAAACTAGAGGCATAAGATGGATACCTCAAGTGCCAATAATTTCACCGGCTGTGAAACACAACAGTGCAAGCACTGCTGCTTCACAGCAGGATTAGCCAGCAAGATGGTGGTAGCAATCCGGGCGAACCTTGCACAATGTCCTACCACCTGCAAAACATATTTTCCGTTTATGTTAGCCTGCTTATCCACCATTCCAATTATTAATAAAAAATCACGTGGGCCTGGGCGAGTCAAAGCTCATGAATTCTATTATAAAGCTGTAAAAGTGAACTTGCCGACAAAGTCATTTTGCCTAACGTTATGTGCATTCTGCAATTAACCTAGAATGTGACATAGCAAAATGGAAACAAGAATTCTCTGACCTGAAATGTGAACTATGACTGTGCTATGTTGAACGTTTCGTTTATACAAAATCTTATTGCTTTTATAATTACTTTATTCCATTTAGGATTCCGTGCCAAAAAAAAAACTTAAGTAATCCAGACAAAAAACCTAGGTGATTATCATGCGAGATGGTAAAAATTACGTTCAGGCGAGAGTGGATCAAAAGACGAGGCCTTTGCCCAACTGTGGGACGCAATACTATTTAGAAAGAACCTAACCAACAAAAAGTCGGAAAACCCCTGACATTGTCACTTACGGCTAAACAGATTTTGATACAACATATCTAAGAACCATCGCTAGAAACCTTGCTTTCAAATAAAAAAAACACATTCAAATGTGTACATGTTTCCTCATGAAGTTTTCCTTCACCGAACAGGTCGTGGTAAAAGTCAAATGTAATTTCGCACAAACATTCCGAAACACTCAAACGTGCGAACCCAGCTTCAAACCCGCGATCCTCTGCTTAAGGCTACATTTCCACCACAGATGTGCGAAGTTATAACATATATGCTTCATTTACCTATCCTCGCTCCACCGAGCTGTTTCCACTAGAGATGCGCTGAGCGAGGATAGGGAAATGAAGCGTTTCTATTGGTTCATGATAAACACATTCCACGCATCGCATGCTCGCACATCTCTATATAGTGGAAAACGCAGCCAGCTTAGACCGCGTCTTTTTCAGGTTGACTGGTAGACATCCCTTAAAGTGATAAGCCCGCCTTTGTACAAGTATCTCAAAGTTTGTCGGTAGTATTTTCTTTTCTTTATGTACAATGAATAGTTTACATACACACATACTTTTTGACACGGCTTAAGAATTCTAATCCTACTAATTTTATAAATGCGAAAGTTTGTGAGTGAGTGAGTGAGTGAGTGAGTGAGTGTGTTTGTTACTTCTTCACGCTGAAACGGCTGGACGGATTTCGATGAAATTTGGCAAAAAGTTAGTTTATAACCTGGATTAAAACATAGGATACTTTCTATCCCGATATTCCCACGGGATAGGGATAAAATCTTGAAATTTAAACCACTGGGTTTAGAGTCTTGAAATTTTGGACAGTTGTTCTTAACACAACCTTAATGAAGACCACGATATAAATTTTGGGAATTCCCAGGGGTATTTTGTACAATCCCGGAATTTCAATGTAACTACCATATCGAATAGTTTACGCGTGCGAAGCCGCGGGTAAACTCTTGTAGAAAAGTATTTTTAAGATGTCTTAAGTCTACATCCACCCAGCGCACGCGCCGGTGCGTTATTCGGGCGCCATTGTCCGCGGCCATTGACCTTCGCTTCCGAAACTTATGCAACGAAGGGCAGGGGCAAGCCATATGGCGTAACAGGCTTCCTTACACCACTTATTCCGACCAGCCTACCTATAGAATCATCATCATAATCAGCAGGGCTACTACGAAACTCGAAACTCGTAGTTCGTGTCGTGCGGACCCTTTGACACTTATACTATTTAATGCGAGAGCGAGAGGGACCGCACGTCACGAACTTCGAGTTTCGTAGTAGCCCTGCAGCCACTGGATGTCCACTAAAAAATTCAAATTCACAATTAAAATCGTTTATTCTGTAAATAGGCCGCAATGGGCACTTTTACAAGTCTTCATTTTAAACTACCAGCGCTTTCGGAAACACCATTATTGCCAAGAATGCGATCGAGACGTATTTTGTAACCGAAAACTTACACTAAGGGCACTGTATAGTAAACCGGCGTAAGCGCAACTTTTAGCGCCATGCATTTATGATGTAACGGTGCTCGCAGGGATCGGTTTATGCGGCTATTCCTCGACCAATCACCATGCTGGATTGCTACTGTTTACAACATGGTTCCTAGATATAGGATGTTTGGAAATCTAAACCTGCAAATATATATTATCCAGGTTTTTTGAAATTCTAATACTATGGATTTTTAAGTCCGAAATTATTTTTTGAATTTGAATTTGAAATTACATTCGAAATTTACCATGAGCTTTACGGTGAAGGAAAACATCGTGATGAAACCATGGTGTGTGTGAGTGAAGTTCCCATCCGCACTGGGCCCGCGTGGGCCCTCTCATTCTGAGAGGAGGCCTGTGCCCTACACAACAGTGGGATATATAATTATACGTATAGGCCAAGATGATGATGATGGTGATGATGAATATATCATATAAATATCTAGGAAACTAGCTTAATGAAATTAAACAAAACGGAATGAAATAATTTAATTCGCTTTAGACATGGCAACAAGTGGTTTTTATAATAATTTGTATTGGCACGTCTAACCAAATACATCGGCATACGAATATAATATTATTAAATAAATTTAATCATTTAATTTAAATATTTTTAATTTGGGATCGAATCAGAAATGAGGAGATACGTAGAAGAACGAGGGTCACCGACATAGCCAAGCGAATTAGCTCGTTGAGGTGGCAATGGGCAGGCCATATAGCACGGAGAACAGATGGCCGTTGGGGCCGAAAAGATCTCGAGTGGAGACCGCGGATCGGCAAGCGCAGCGTAGGACGGCCACCAACGAGATGGACGGATGACCTGGTTAAAGCCGCGGGTTCACGGTGGATGCAGGCCGCTGCCAACCGAAGCGACTGGAGGTCTATGGGGGAGGCATTTCCAACAGTGGACGTCTTTCGGCTGACATGATGAAGATGATGAATCTCGTTTCCATAATCACCCTGTATTTATAGTAAAACGTTGTGAATACCAAAGCACAATAAAATTTACAATTATTACACAACATTAGCTACTTAAGTAAGCAACTTAATGGCTCATTACTCTCCGAGATAACTCTGATTCGTACTTTACTTTTAAATACATACTTTAGTTCAAATACTTAGTTTAATGTCACTCTCAAAGTGCCTCATAAAGATTAGAGTAGCCGTTTAATAAAACTGAGCATTTTAACAATTAATTTGAAGCTTGAAAAGGATGCAATTATGTTAGAACAAGAGGGAAGGAATTAGATGCAGTGAGTGACAGACAATTGAGAAAAAGTGCGGCAAACTGGCCAAGTAGGAGTTGGTTTCATGCACTGACGTTTCGTAAAAATTTAAAAGTTTTTGTTACTTAAGTAAGTACTCCACGACAGTATTTTTAGTGTTCCGTGCCCAAAGGGTAAAAACGGAAACCCTATTATTACTAAGATTTCGCTGTCCGTCCGTTTATCCGTCTGTCCGTCTGTCACCAGGCTGTATCTCATGAACCGTGATAGTTGGGCAGTTGAAATTTTCACAGATTATGTATAACTGTGGCCGCTATAACAACAAATACTAAAAACAGAATAAAATCAATATTAAGAGGGCTCTATTACAACAAACGTGATTTTTTGCCGTTTTGTTGCCAATGTCTAATGAATGTTGTAGGTATAGATGGTACGCGTAAACTCGTAGTAAATTTCAAATGTTATTTCGCACATGAATTTCTAAAAACTCAGAGTTGCGAGCCGGGGTTTGAACCCACGAATCATCTGATTGCCCCTTACACTGTCAAGATTGTATGTTACATTGTATGGTATAGGTTAGGTAAAATGGAAAAATGTAAGTAATACCTATCTCATGCAATGAGACAAATATTACAGCTACTTACCATTGCAAAATCCTATATGACTCATTATCTTAACCAACGTATACTTAATGATTGTCCGATAGTAGTTCCATTAAGTAAACTCTTCATCGATTTCATTTAATCATTCAATATTCTGAATCGTGAAAGAAATGGTCTGCGTCTGCGCCACTAATTGTCTCCCATTAATTTTCCATTAAGTAATGTATAAAAATACATTCGGTAAGCGGATACAAATATTAAACTGTGATTTTTAACTAATGATTGACTTCTTTGTTTCCGTATTTAACGGATAGATCTGTTGTAGGGCTTTTATTAGTCAGTTTACTTTTAAATAACCTAGCCTAACCTACCTCTGTTTTGGTTAAATCTGGTAAGGGCATAATTTCATTTTTTTGTAATTATTTCTGCCATGTTTCAATAGAACAAGGATAACGTGTACCCAACTAAAATCTGAAGTGCAAATAACAACAGGTGATTGAGTACCTAGGTAACGAATATTCAATCATCCCAACATCCAAAACACTGCTTCCTCTTTTATAACATTTGCGGTATTCAATAGAAAGAAAGATATAAATATTTATTTGGTTCCAGTACACCTTACTGTAATTAGACTAAAACGAATACTAAAAACTAATTTACGTGGTGCAACTAAAGGACACAAAAAAAGGTGCAAAAAAAGCAGTGGTGGCCTAGTGGTTTGACCTATCGCCTCTCAAACAGAGGGTCGTGGGTTCAACCCCCGGCTCGCACCTTTGAGTTTTTCCAAATTCATGTGCGGAATTACATTTGAAATTTACCACGAGCTTTGCGGTGAAGGAAAACATCGTGAGGAAATCTGTACAAACCTGCGAAGCAATTCAATGGTGCGTGTGAAGTTCCCAATCCGCACTGGGCCCGCGTGGGAACTATAGCCCAAGCCCTCTTGTTCTGAGAGGAGGCCTGTGCCCAGCAGTGGGACGTATATAGGCTGGGATGATGATGATGATGAACTAAAGGACACCAAAACGGTGCTCCACCGCATACGCTATGTGCAGCAACGCTGATTTTCTGTGGAGCACAAACAGTTCTGTGGAGCATATTCTTCAGAAAAAACAATAAACAATTACTTTGCTCACCCGCGACTGACGGGATTTAGTCGCAGTGTGCAAAGTTATTGTTTATATGTAAGTAATTCGTGACATGGACCTCCACAAAGTAACGTCTGATTCATAAATCAATTAATTTATATTTATATTTACAATATTTTTTTCTTCTTTTCCAGATGTGACTAAAGCCCGCGATGGCAGCCACAGACGGCCAAGTCGTAGTCGCAGCATCCCGCTGGTCCGAGGAGGGTAACTACTTACGAGAATACGTGGCCAAGTACCGGCTGCCCAATGTCGCCAAGATCATCAAAGGCCAGTACGGAGGGCTTGGCGTCCCCACCTTGCCAAGCCCCGGTCTGCAAAGCACGGCACTACTCATCTCAGCGGGCAAGAGTAAGAAGATAATCGCCCAAGCCATCAAACTCAAGGAAGGAAGGCGGATGGTCAGTGTTGGCCCAAGAATCGCCATCCCAGATACTTATAAAGGCTACTTTGAGTTGCTAAGCGAGGAAGGCCGAGCCGTAAGATGTATAGAATCAGTAGCAGAGCTAGCTAGAAGAAGGCTTGATGATGGTTGCCTTGTGAGAGAACCGATAAGAGTTATTTGTGGGAAAACTGACTTAGAGGGTAACGTGACAGCAGACGGTGCGAGAAACCTACCAGCCGGGGAAGTCATCATGCCTAGAGGAGAAACATATTTAGGAAAGAATAAATATTTGAAATGTACAGATTCCAAAGGAGATACTATACTTCTAAGCTTGGATCAGAGAGGAAAGTTTTCAGCCGTAGCGAAAGAAGAGAATATAAGTGGTGTTCATACGGCTAAGACCTTGTTGATGAAACGTCTACCGATTACAGTCAGACTGGTCCACGGCACGCCACCCCGAGGCTTAAAGAGTTCTAACCACTTTGTTCCCGAAATAAGACTTTTATCCATGTTCGAAGAAGAACATGTTTTTGCTCTGCCTCTGCAAAAGGAAGGGAACGCGCTAGTAGCACTACCTTTAGCAGCGCCAATCAAAATGCAAAGATGCAAAAACGAGGACCAAATCAAAAACTTCATGGAATTCTCTAGACTTGTAGAGAAATGCAACCGCTTGTTAGTAGATGTTGTGGATAGGATACACGTGTTGGATGGTAAGCTAGGTGATCCGAAAAGGCTTTTGAACGCTCCATTACATGCACCACCGTTAGTTAAAACTGGTTATTTTCTTAGAAGAAGTGCTTCTTCAGACACTGCCAACCAACACAAACATTTGGCGAGACACAGCCATATATACAGCAGCCATAGAGACGAAAACAGTGTCCCAGACGAGTACGATGAAATCGATCAAATATACGACTACGTTAGAGGTTTCGCTCCACTCCCTAAGAACATAAAAGCTTCATATTCTAACGAGCCAACGCCAAGATCTGAATCAGTGCCAGCTTCTCCTGCGGCAACTCCCATCCACATGCCTTTAATAACTGAGATGAAACCAGAACCACCACCAATAGAAACAATACCTTCCAAGAAACCACTGAATCAGAAAGCTGAGAAGCGAACACGTCGAACTGCTGTAGCAGCTAAAGAAACACCAATCACTGTGTACAAAGAAAAGTGTTCGATCGCTCCAGCTCCTAACCTTCCCAAACTGTATATAAAGAACGGTATCAACAACAGTAAAAGTAGAATGGTTTTCAGGCAGAAAAGCAACTCTCCGACTAAAGAGTCTCCTAGTCCAATAACTAGTCCGATCAGGCCGCTGACTAAAGGTGATTCACCGATCTTCAATATTAGATATAAGAGCCTGTCAAACATACACCAAGCTATGGAGCTAGATGGGACTCTAGACTCGAGCCACTCTGGTGGTCGGACTTCAGGCGATTCCAACAATGGGCCAAAGCTTCCAGAGAAAAGATCGAGGAAGCTGAGTAGACCTAAGTCTTTGACGAACCTGGTGTGGGAGATGAAGGGAGTGCCCGTGGAGACAATCGATAAGCCGAAGACGAGGAGTAAAAATGAGGGATACAAGAAGATGGGGACGAAGCTGTCGCTTGGCGCACAGAAGAGGGTGCCCACGCTGTATCTCTAATTTCTAGGTAAGTTTAATTAATAATATATTTCTCAATCAATCAAATCAGCCCACATCTACCAACTGCTGAGAAAGGCATCTGCATTTTCACGCCATTTTGCCAATCCATTTATATCTGAACCTGAACCTCTGTACCTCTATCAAGCTTAGAAGCCTTATTGTCCAACACAATCGGAATAACAATCGTTTTCACCATTTCTTTCTGTCAAACGGCATAAGACGCGGGTAGAGAGAGATGGTCGCGATCACGTCATCGCGTTAGACAACTTTTGTCACAATTTGAGTAATTCAAATACTGACGACAGACATAATGTAGACAGATATTTTCGACACAAATACTGATGACTCGTAATCAAAAATTTAAAATCTTGTGTCTCCCTTTTCACGATAATTATGAACCAAATCCATCCAAAATGCGTATTGACCATCCCACAATGTTTTATTCATTTAAAAGCTCTACATATATACAGTCAAACTAACTGAACCATGTATCAGGGTGGAATCTTAGTGCTACTAATTGCCAAGGAAAAGTGAAATTGATTGTTAAAAGGTTCCATCCTGGTGCATAAATCAGTTTGTTCGACTGTACGTGTATATGATGGACATTTCTTTGTCACTCAATGCAATCGCGAATAACTCAATGATGTGCAATGCATTAACATAGGATGCGCACACTTACGGCCTATCACGACTGCTGGAAGCCGGTCGCTATTTTGTTGCAATAGTTTGTTTGCCTCTGGCATTTTACTTACAGTACCTTGGGCGACCGAGCTTTGCTCGGACTAACACTCGATAATAAGCGTTTTTCCAGAGATAAGACCAAGCTAGATCGATTTTTCATCCCCGAAAACCCCCACATACCTAATTTCCGAGCCGTTTCCGAGATCCCCGAAATATATATATACAAGAATTGCTTGTTTAAAGGTATTATACTCGTAGATATAGAAAGATAGATATACCTACTCTTCTTGCTGGGCAACTCGTGGAAAAGTTCACGATAACAGGGCTTCAATTCTAGACAACTAATTATACATAAAGGAGAATGCCGAAAAGATATGGGCATGTTTCAGCACTCATTGATAAATTTTATGTGACAGATGTCTGTGATGCTCTCTATGTTTGTTCTCTCCAAATCAACAGAGACGGCATCACATTTAAATGTCACAACATTTATCAATAAGAAATGGAACCGTGGAGTCCTAAAACCTAGAGAAATAAGATTTTACACAGAAGTATA
Source organism: Choristoneura fumiferana (assembly GCF_025370935.1). Classification (NCBI taxonomy): domain Eukaryota; kingdom Metazoa; phylum Arthropoda; class Insecta; order Lepidoptera; family Tortricidae; genus Choristoneura; species Choristoneura fumiferana. Next base: position 2,867,732 of record NC_133493.1, read on the forward strand.
CAACGCTAATGAAAATGACGATAATATAAAGAATCCATTACGTCAGACTGCAAGGCACATGCATCCTCTCAGAATGAGAAGACTTGGGCTCTAGTTCCCACGCGAGCTCAGTGTGGAGGAACTTCACACACAACATAGAATAGCTTTGCAATTGTGTGTGCAAGGTTTCCTCAAAATGATCTCCTTCGCGAATACATACGGTAATTGACAACTCCTGAATTTGCCATATCATGCAATTTAATTTAAAAATTAGACATACAGATAACGTTTAGCGAAGAGAAAATTGATTCGGTTGAAAATTGGAATTACAGTGATTTTTTTGAAAAATCTATACTTATATCTGTCTCGTTCTAAAACGCTTTTGTCTATGCAGCAATTATGGCGCTACTTGCGTGTGACGTCACATGCAAGTAAGTCTTTCTCAATCTAATCTTGAATATCAAACCTTTATACCTCTGCTATTTGAACAGGTAGCTTAAAAAATGTTTTTTGATCGATAGCATGCATTTTCAAGCTTTAATTTATGAAATAAATAAAAAATAGTCAAATACTGTAGGTATTGTGGAAATTAAATTCAACTGCTACACTTAGTGGTAGAAGCGTGTATATTGGGATATAAATTAATACGTTGGAACTCCGAACAATGACTAACGCGTAAACGTTTTATATTCTATAGTAACGAAAGCGCTTTCGCTTTGGTATATCGATATGGATTTCAATAATTATGAATGTTATATAACTCAACTCTGATTACAAAGAAGTAAGGCCACGCCACGGGAAAAGCCGAGCGAGGAATTAAAAACGTAACGTCTTCATTAAACTACTACCTCATTGCCCGCGATTTCGTCTGCACACAATTTAAATTTGTGGTGAAGGTTCTTCCTCTCTTTATTATTTGTTTTTGTTTTAATTTTCGGACCTTGAACAACAAGTATACTCACACATGTGTTATTTTACATGAGCAGCTTATGACTTAGTACGAGTCTTATTCATTATAGAAGAACACCGCATGCACAAAATAACACAAAGCTAAAAAAAATGTTTGCTCCTAACCGTGAAACTCATCTATTTAAGCTAACAACTAAAAATAATTATATAACAGGTTTATCTCATGGTTCAGCTAATAGAGAAAACACAAGCCTGTAACTACATTTACGTAATGTCATTCCTATTGCAAAGCTTGTGTATACTAACTGCGGGGATTTGTATTCGAAGACATACCTAACTCACGCTTCTCTCATTATCTGAGTTGCCTATAAAAAATCTTCTCTTCTCGCCACTGAAGCTAAGTTTAGACAACGCCACACATTTTTTTAGTGTATACACAAAGTGTTTTTGTAGTAACACGGGTGACTCGCGCATGCAGACTGAGAGACACTTCTTGTATGATACACATAGTATACGAGTATGTGTAAAGTTTCGTGTCTGATTGATCTTTACTTTGAAAAATACGCTTTTCAGAATGTTGGTCGCTCGATTTTCTAAGTCTTCCTAAAAATTCAAATGAGAAAGAAAAGAAAATCTTTTTGTATTTCCTTTTGGTACAGTAAAAAGTCTTAACAAACAAACAAAATCGATATTTTGTTTCGAGTTTGGAACCATGTTAGCAAACTACCTTTAAGTGTAATTTGATCGCTATCGCTCACCGCTAGCGCTTGTCGCTCCTACACATTCAAAGACGTATCCTTGCAGCAATATTCTTTGAATCGGTCAGCGGTGTTTATAGTCATGATCACAAACTAATAGCGCTTTAGCATGCAATTACAGCATGCGTGCTCTCTTTTATTTAGTTTCACCTGTCCCGATGTCTGTCTGTCTGTATCAAATCTTGCAAGTTAAATTCGACCAACTTCCAGTAGTCGGATTGACTTAAAATATATATATACTTATATAAATTGCGTGAAAATACAATAATCTGGTAGTGACATCTTGGTAGTTCGGCCAGGATCGTCTCAACAGGACGGAACTCTTCAACGGTTAATGGCATCGACTTGAAATTTGATACGCAAATGCAGTTTGGGTGACAATGCAAGTACAGTCAACAAAAAGCACAGTCAGCAAAAATATCTTGTGTTAAAAATGATTTTTTTACCAAAAACTTATACTTGAATTAGGTAACTTTAGATTAGTTGTTGAAGAATTTCAAGCTTTTAATTAGAAGTAACATCATTACCATTTCGGTCGACTAAGTCGGGCTATTACGTCTCACTGCTGGACATACGCTTCATTTTTTCTTCGTAAAGGTTCTTTTTTGGACTGTGGAACCCTAAAAAACAAGCTGGTACAATAAAGCAGCTGGCCCTGTACTACGAAGTGCAAAATTCGAACTAAGTATCTTGCCGTCCCGCTGACGCTTACTTATATTACGAGAGTGAGGGGACGGTACGATACGAACTTCGATTTTCGAATTTCATAGTAGCCCCCAGTGCCCTTAGTGTAAGTTATCGGTTACAAAATACGTCTCGATCGCGTTCGCGTTAAAATCTCAATTTGTATAGAAACACGAACATCGCAAACGTTCAGCTAGAGGCGCTGTTCGTGTTTCCATATAAATTGAGATTTTACATAAGAATTGTACAGTACCGTTAGCGTAAGTTTTCGGTTACAAAATTCGTCTCGATCGCGTTCGCGTTAAAATCACAATTTATATGGAAACATGACCAGCGCCTCTAGCGGAACGTTTGCGATGTTCGTGTTTCCGTACAAATTGAGATTGTAAACGCGAACGCGATCGAGACGTATTTTGTAACCAAAAACTTACACTAAGGGCACAGCGCCTCTACAAATAATTTACGACGTCGCTATCGAGTACGGTCACTGTAAACTCATGGTAGTGGTACATGTATCTCTATCGACGCGCGCGCAGGTGCATCGCGAAAGCGCTGGCATTCGCTGACATTTGCCGTCTGCCATTTGTTGAATTTAAACGTACTCCTTCACTTACTTGCCTTGCAATATTTAGCTATACGACCTAAAAAGGAGTTTGGCCTTCGACACGCTATTTTTAGGGTTGAGTAACTCAAAAAGAATTAGTTCCTAAGTTGAAAAACCCCCGACATTGTCATTTCAGGGCGTTTTAAAAAAATAGTCCTCTTTCTAAATGTATTTAATTTTTTCATACAATTTGTTCTGAGTCAGTTTTGTGACGCCTGAGTGTATGAAAAAACTTCCCAAACTGTCTTTTATTTTTTTGTAACGTTTTTTAAACTATTTGGATCGATTGTGTTCTTGATTCTGAGTAGGAAAAACCATATTTTTTCCAAAATTGAATAAAGTAAGTACACTTTTTGTGAAAATGTCTGTCAAAAATGACTGAACCGATTGTAATGACACATAGCTAAGCACACCGCAAAGAAATTTCCTCTCACGTAAAAAACGCCTCGAAATCTGTCCATCAGTTTGAGAGCTATGCTGTCAATGACAAACATACAGTGTCAAACTTATAACACCCCTCTTTTTGCGTCTAGGGCTACGAATAATAATTGTCTAGGGTTAAAAACCCTTATAGGATCACTTTGTTGTCCGTCTGTCTGTCTGTCAAGACATTTCTTGGAGGTATAAAGCTGAATAATATCAATATTAGGTACTCAGGTCTGCTACCGCTTGACAGTGATTGGTGATCATTTAATAGGTTTGATGATTTTAAAAGACAAACAGACGTTTTACATCCTCGTTTTATGACTAGATTGTTTGTTGGGAACTGGTAGCATGGTGAACGGTTGTGTTGCTCTCAAGATGAGCTCTGATTGAGTTCGAAACGCGTCAGTGTAGTGTAGTGGTGGTGTGTATTTACACTGCATAAGCGTAGCTATCATAAGTGAACTAAGTAATTGTTTTTAGTTCATTGATATGGACCGCCTGATTGAGTAATTTTTTGGTAATTTTATTTTGTTTTAATGTCAGCCCTATGCAATTATAGTTTTTGAAACCTGACACTTTTTAACGGTGATCGCTCCGTCGGTTCGTGTTAAGAGTAAAGACGGACACACAAGAGATCAAGGCAAAGTGAAATGTCACGGTGCTTCCTGGCAAGCACAGGTTTATCACAGCTGCACAGGTTTATTGTTTTTATGCACAATAAAGAGTTTACAATACAATACTGTTCATAACTAGTGCTTACCCGCGGGTCCGCTCACAGCCATTAGGTATGTGAATCAGAAAACTGTAATTTATTTGTGGATCCCACTAATATTATAAATGCGAAAGGTTCGTTTGTTTGTTTGTCACTTTATCACGTCTAAACCGCTAAACTGATAGTGATGGAATTCTTTATAGATACAAGTTTGAGTCCCAGGGAAGGACATGAGATAGTTTTAACCTAGAAAATAGCATAAACGAATTCTACGCAGATCGAGTCGCGGGTAACGGGTAGTATCACATATTTTTGCCTAACGAAATCTGCAATGCTACTACGAAACTCGCAAATCCAAGTTCGTATCGCACCGTCCCTTTCACTCGCGTATTAAATGACATAAGCGTCAGAGGGACGGCAACACACGAAGTTCGAGTTCTGCACTTCGTGGTATAGGTGTCTGCGCTGTGGATGTGGTCTTTCTAAATCATGGTTTTTTTTTGCTAATAAATTTGTATTTTTTTACTATTTAACGTTTAACTATAACCGAACCAACAAAAAGTAGGCAAACCCCCGACTTTGTCACTTCTAAGTTCAATATCTCAAAAACGGCTCAACCGATTTTGATGAAACATGTCTAAGAACCATCGCTAGAAACCCTGCTTTCAAACAAAAACCGCATTCAAATCGGTCAACCCGTTTAAGAGCTACGGTGCCACAAACAGACACACAGACAGACAGACACATATAGCTGTCAAAGTTACTTATCACACTTCTCTTTTTGCGTCGGGGGTTTCTAAATGGAGAAATTAAATAACGAAATTAAAACGAGTTCCTTAAAATTAAATGATTCTAGAAATGTCCCTCGTGGCATTGAGCCGAAAAGGCTTAGACCTTTGAGAGAGATAGCTGCCGACCCTTTAGTTCCAGGATTTCATCATCGTCATCATCTCAGCCTATACACGTCCCACTGCTGGGCACAGGCCTCCTCTCAGAATTCCATTAAGGACAATTTACAATAACCTTGATCTTCATGATAACTTTCATTTATAGTACAAGCTTGAAGCTGCAGCTTCACACACGCAAAGCAGTCAAATTGAAATTCCAGGATTTCTCAAAAAATCCCTAGGACTTCCCAAAATACGTTACGGAAAAAACTCTCCCGTTTTTCAAAAAATTTCATGACGGCTCAAATTTTGAGATTTTATCCTAATCCCGTAGGAATATCGGGATAAAAGTAGCCAATACGGTATTTGACAACTCCTTAATTTGCCATATCTTAATATTATTTTGAAAATATAGATATACAGATAGTGTTTAGCGAAGAGAAAATTTAAGTCGGTTGAAAATAGGATTTATAGTGATTTTTTGAAAAATCTGTATACCTGTCTCGTTCTCAAACGCTTTTCTCTATGCAGCAAGTATGGCGGTACTGGCGTGTGACGTCACATGCCAGTATGTCTTTCTCTGTCTAATCTTGAATTTCAAACCATTGTAACTTTGTTATTTGTATGTAGCTTAAAAATTGTTTTTTCTATTCAATAACAGGCATTGTGAATTTTTAATTTATAAAACATATACAAAATAGTCATATACCGTATTGAATTGTGTTATTCCAGATGTCCAGCTATCAAACCATAAAGACATAAATATTAAAGCAAACATTTAAGCGGATTAATGTTTATTTATTTCGCCTTGAAATGTGGACATTGATTAAACAAAATATTTACACAATCAGTTAACAAAAATTTATTAAATACTAAAGGACAATGTTTGACATTTAGCTTGCATATTTTGCAATACTATATGCAGTCGTAGGTCAGGTGTTTATACTTACGGTTTTACAGCTGTCTATTTATCCTCATCTTAATATTATTAACAATACTAAAACCACATTACGCATGTTTTACATATTAAGTTTCTTGAACGAATACAGCGTGTGTTTTTGATACAACCTCAAACTTTAAAGTTTTACTAAAAAATTTAGACTCATTATTTTCCTTATAAAATAAGGCGCGCAATGCATCACTACGTGATACAACTTTGTTTTTATTTATTCAAAACGTCGCACTTGTTGACGTGACAGCTGTCACAGAACGCTTCTCTCTCGTATCAATTTATTGTAAGCATTACATTACTGCTCGAAAAAAATTCAAAAATGAATTACGTTTCGACAGTTAATTCTAAATTAACAATTTGCTTTTTATATTGGTTCACAGCGCTTAAATCTGCGTTTGGTTACAGTTTGAGGTTATATCAGCAATAGATAGATACACGACACGCTATGTAGGTATAACCGTTTTGCTTTCTTCCAACTAATTTCCTAAACAGTCAGCAAAAAGATTGTACATAATTTTAACTGACTGCCCGAAGGAGGGGGTTATGTTTTTGAGCGTATGTGTGTGTATGTTTGTTTGTTTGGCTACTAAGTAATGATATGAATAAATAAATAAATAATAAATAAATATCATGTGACACTTGACACCAATTCACCCAGTCCCAAACTGAGCAAAGGTTGTACTATAGATACAAGGCAACGAATAAACATACTTATGTAGATAAATACTTACTTAAATATATATTAAAACATTCAAAACCCGAGAACGAACATTCGTATTATTCATACAAATATCTGTCCTTGCCGGGAATCGAACCCGGGACCTCAAGCTTCGTAGTCAGGTTCTCTAACCACTTAGCCATCCGGTCGTCAAGACAGTCATCATCGTCATCATTCTAGTCCTATAAGTATACAAATACATACATTCCACTGCACATCTGTTCACATGGCTTCTCTAGCGTAAGCGCTACCGAAAGCCTAGCGGTCGAAGGACCGTAGTTCCCAAGCGAGCGCAGTGCAGATTGGGAACGTGGAATACCTAGACATTACTTTAATTTAACCATCGCGTTTACTTCATTTCGCTATACGAAGCTAATTGTGGCGAATATTCCCTAATGGCGGGTGCGGTCCCACGGCACGGCACGCCAGGGGTTACCACACGGTACTCGTCCTGATATACTACAGCCAACTTTATCCATTCATAACCATCTCACATAACCAGCGCTGTTAGAGACCAATAGTAGATTGTACAACAAGCGCATAAAACGAGCCATTTTACCCGAGGCCTTCATATAGCCACCCGAGACGGTACGAGGGTGGATAGACACGGCGAGGGGAAAATGGGTTCAATGCTCGAGTTTTACACTCTGCTTTTCACTTCGATTGAGAGGAAATTAAACAGCAACAGTGGAAACAATTTTATTGTTCACTTGCTACGTACCTTTTATTTTTCATGGATTGTTGTATAAATATAAATTTTTAGTTTAATTGATTTTTTTTTGATTGATTTGATTGGATTTTAGTTTTATATTAAAAAAAGTATATATCAAAACTTTTTTTGTTTGTGACTGTTGACACCTGATTAAATACCAATTTTACGATGAGAAGTGAAAACGTTTTCTAACTTAATTAGGTCCTGACGCTTCGCCAGTCGGTGCCTCAGCACGAGCCATCAGGAGTGTTAGAAATCCATTAGGTAGACAACAATAGGTCCACTCCTGCTGGCTAGAGCTGAGGCATCGACTTCAATCTGGTACCTAGATTTAAATTAAATAAAAAAGGTTTATTTTGTTTTCAGTTTTTTCGTCGGTTTTCTTTGTTAATAAGTTTTTCCTACCCTAGTAGTTTTTTTTTTATGTGGGACCAACTTCGAGGTAGGTATATATACACGCGTCGACTTGAGAACCTCCTCCTTCTTTTTCTTCGTTGGTTAAAAATGAAACTTTTTCTTTCTTTCACTTGTCAATGTTGTCATCATTATAAAATTTCAGGGTGTATAAAACGTGTTAATAGATTTTTTTCCATCATCCCAGCCTATATACGTCCCACTGCTGGACACAGGCCTCCTCTCAGAACAAGAGGGCTTGGGCCATAGTTCCCACGCGGGCCCAGTGCGTATTGGAAATCACACGCACCATTGAATTGCTTCGCAGGTTTGTGCAGGTTTCCTCGCGATGTTTTCCTTCACCGCAAAGCTCGTGGTAAATATCAAATGTAATTTCGAAAAACTCAGAGGTGCGAGCCGGGGTTTGAACCCACGACCCTCTGCTTGAGAGGCGATAGGTCAAACCACTAGGCCACCACGGCTTCTTTTAACTACAAGTATATTTTTAATTTTTTCCGTTTTGTCACCCTAGCCGCGCAATGCCACGCCCGCTTTTTACGCCATCTATCTGATTGTGAACTTATGGCATTACACTAATTGGAATATTGCGCAGTTGGCTGACAACTGCGTAGGTCAGTAAACTGGATGTTTAATAAACAAGTGGGTAGTCATCATCATCATTATCATCAGCCGAAACGACCACAGTTGGACTTGTCGAAACGGTTCGCTCCATCTTTCATAGTGCGAGCTGCTAAAGAATGGGTTTCGCTCCCATCGTCTGTATTTCCAGATATTTAGAAACAACCTAGAGTAGGCGCGTAGGAGTGGGACAATGGTCGTCTACCTCACCTACATACTATGGGTTTCAATCCCTCCTGCTGGGTCGTGCTGAGCCACCGACTTCAAGTTAGTAGTAAGGGTTTTGTAGTTGGTTCCATTTTTTTTTTTTTTTTTGAGTCGGTTCCTAGGTTTTCCTTTTTTGTTAAAACAATTCTTTATTTCTCACTTTTTAGTGATTTGTAGCCAAAGTACCTCTCATTAAGCCCAAACACGGCTTAGTTACGTTGTTTTATAACAGTGTTCCGTTGCCTACCTTCTGGCTTCAGCATCAGATCAGTTCAAAAGAATCATTAACTTAAAGCTTCTTCTTAGTCGCTTATCTAGGTATATTAATCATGATCGTTCATAGACGAGCGAGCATTAATTAGCTTTGATGAGTTCCATTGGTCATCTACGGTCTTCTTCATCAGGTCCAGTTTACCAAATGATACTTTCTGAATGTAAATACTCATCTTAATGCAAAAAATGCCAAAATCGTCATAGGTGTGCCTATAAAATTTGAAGTTTGCCCTCGATTTCCCTAGAATCCCATCATCAGATCTTGACTTGGTGACAGAAAAAAGAATTTTGAAAATGGGTCCACAATTGACTGAGTAATCGGTGAACATACATTAAAAAAAAAATGCAAACATTGGAACATAGAACCTCCTCCTTTTTTGAAGTCTGTTAAAAAGATTAAAAGTCGAAGTCAACAATAGACGGTTTTATCGTTAAAGAGCGATCTCTCGAAAATATATGAGCGGTAGACATAAATATGGATTATGCAATAAAACAATTAATAGTTAACAATTTCTAATGTAATAATTCAATTTCATATTTAAAGTCTGTTGTAGTGCTAATAAGTGTTCCATTAGTGTCTTTATAAAAGATATATTATTACGATTATTATTTTTCGATAATATTATTATCGATATCATTTAGGTAGAGTCGATAAGCGAGAAGTCATTATGACAGATCAAAAATGTCGTGAAACTCCGGGCTCTGGTTAAGAATGAAAGCAAATGATGAAATGTAATGAAAAAATGCCTATAACTATTCTTCGACCGATATGTGGCTCGCCCATTCTGACTCTAACGTTGTGTTTTATTAATTTTCTATTTTGATTGGCCTATAGGCAGTACCTAGAGTAAAAAAATCCAGCACAAGACACAACCCTAATTTATTTTAATCTAATTAACTAGCAGCTCTGCTATAACACATGTATAACAGCGACATCTCTGAGACATGACTAACATTGCACAAAATTCGCATTTCGCACTTGCTTTGCTTTGAAAATGAATTCGTATAAGATATGGAAACTTGTACTTTCCCGGGGAATAAGTAGCCTGTTTCTACTTCTTTTTGAGATATTCCGAGATTATATTTGTTACTGACTGCTCATTATCCTTAAGAGTTAGGATGATAGTGAACTTAAAGTAAAAACTAGAAGAAGCAGTTTTTGCTGCACAGTCCAAAGATTATACGGATAGATAGTCAACTACTTATGGAATAATAGTCGTTGTACAGTCGTGTAAACTGATCGCGTGCCAGGGTCGGACCTTTTCATAATCAATTTCTCTATAGTTTCTTTGGCAGATATGACATATACGTATGATATGACATCAGTAGCATAAAGGTTCCAACCTGGCACGCGGCTCAGTTTTTTTTTACTGTACTTTGTGTAGGTTAACTATCCATTCACACTTATGCTACAATAATTATTATAAATGTAAATATAACTCTCTGTCTGTTACCTTTCACGCATAAACTTCCTAACTGATTTAGATACATTTTAGGATAAAGATAGTTTGTATAGCGATAAACGAATTCTACGCAGATTCTTTGGCCTCATCTGAACTTTACATCAGGTGAGGTAGGAGTCCATAACGGTCAATTTATTGTAAAAAAAAAACATAGTTTAATGGGTTTGGTGGCTTTATTTATTTCTAATTGGTATCTAGTTTAAACCTTTTTCTTATCCCACTGGAACTATACATTATTTCGGGATAAAAAGTAGCCTAGATGTTAATTCAGGGTAGATATTACCTGTATGCCAAATTTCATGCAAATCCGTTCAGTAGTTTTTGCGTGAGGTAACAAACATCCAAACATCCATCTATACAAACTTTCCCGTTTATAATATTAGTAAGAAATTTTAAAATACAAAATGCAATTTCATTAGGGTCATTTTTAGGTTTCCGTATCCAAAAGATGACAAATAAAAACCTATAACTGGCGCTTCTCTCTCCATTATTATAGCGCTTAAAATATGTATTCAATTTAAAGTTATTTATACGTTTCGTAAAATGTAAACGTTCCCATAAATTGTACAAATTGCTATCCTAGGTAATACCATGGCTTGGTCGTAAAATGGGAAACTAACGCACGAAATAGATAGTCCACTCTGTACGGTATCATTTTATTACTCTTATGAATCTAGTTTAGACTTAGGCACAGAGCACAACAGCTGGCGCACTAAAATGTTTTAACGTTTGCAGCTTAAGTTGTCACAGTTAGTCATATTAAGCACCAATATTACTTTAATATTCGAATTTACGGTTATACAACGAATTTATAGTGTTGAAATTCTTGCTGGTGAAAACTAGTATGTTGGTTGGTATGTACAGTCAAGGGCAAAGATATCGACACGGCCAAAGTTGCAAAAATATGTATACACGTCTTTATGCACTTAACATTAAGGCCGTGTATACATATTTTTTCAAGTTTGACCGTGTCGATATCTTTGCCCTTGACTGTACTACCTTATACTTTCGAAATTCATGCTGGTTGCCGGAACCAAGGATAAAAACTAGGACGGTACCGTATGAGTATTTCAGATATTTGCAAAAGTTGCAAAACTGACGTAATAGATTGCTGAAGCCACCTAATAAGATTTTTAGAATCTTTAAATAAATGTTTGCTATAAACAGGCTTTTTCGCTGGCTGTACTTGAAGTGGATGAAATTTGACTGGCAACATTCGAAGACACCATATCCACATAGGAAAATTGCATGTTTGAATTAAAGCTTGTAAAAAGTTTACAGATTTACTGATAGTTTAGTGCTGTCACATTACCTATGTATGACAGGTTTTAAATGTAGGTACTTGCCACACTAGCTCATAGGACATTGTTACTAACCCAATAGGTATGGATTTTTATCGGAATGAAAAAAATTGAATTGAATTGAAATTTATCACGTTGGTGAAATTAATCGATGCCAAACAGTTATTTTAAGTAAATTGCACAATGTCTGTGCACCGAGTGGAGAAGCTGCAGTAAGCTATGTCAGCTCCTAGACCAACGTCCTATAGCCTATAAATAAGATTTGAATTATGTATAACTTTGCCACCGATAGCTTTTTACATCTCTTTTTACCTACACGCATTTATTCATTACTCATAGATATAATACTGGTTTGGTTTTAGAACTTTTTAACCACTGATGCAATAAGTTTGATCGCTATGTGTGTGTCTGTTTATGACATTTTAGCTCCCAAACAGATCGATCAATTTTAATGCGGTGTTTTTTTTTTCAATTAAAAGCCAGTTTAATCCAGATGGTTCCTAGCTAAGTTTAATTAATATCGGTTCAGTTGTTTTTGAGATATTAAAATTTGAAAAAACAATATCGAGGTTTTAAATTTTTCTAAGTTGATGAGGTTGTTGACCTTTAATATGAAAATTATTCTATCAATTAACGTTGGCAATGGTACAGTCAGCAGCAGAAGTGGATGAGCGGTTACGGTGCTCATGAGCATGAGCATTTAGCAAAATGATCTACACGTGATACTAATGCAAGGTAATAAAAGAGTAACCGCTCATTCAAATTCAAATCATTAACAGCCTTATTCATAAAAAGTTAGAGCCTCCTTGAAGGCTCCTTGAAGGCCCGATGCTAAAAAACATGATTCATAAACGTCTGTTAGCGCTATCAGTCGATCAAGGCTCTGCCTAAAGTTAGAGGACCGTAGACCCTCCTTTATCTCTCTGCTAAGTCACAAAATGGCCGCCACAAGTTTGAACAGCTGACTTTGACTAGAGCAAAAAACCATAGTACCGAAGATATTTATAGTGAAGGCAGGCTACGCAGATAAAAAAAAAAAGAGGAAATTTATTTTCAGAATTTCTATTTAAAATCCTCTAAATTAGCAACAATCAATTAACAATAAATATGAAAAAAAATAAGGAATGATTAACATAATTATGGCTTTTTGCACAACATAAATATGCGGATCGGAAATGGCGGGAAAACAACATCTCGCTTTTTATTTTTTTTCCTGGTAATTTGCTGTCACTGCTGTCATTTTTTTTTTTTTAATTATCGATTAGGCCATTTTTTGTCTTTGATTTGTCAAGGTGGCCAACATAACGCGTCTAATCCGTCTATCAGCAGCTCAACAACTAGCAGACTGCTAGCAAGCGTTTATGAATCATACTTCTTGACAACCGTCTAAACAAGCTTAATCAGTCTGCGAAGTAACAGACGATCAAACCTCAATTAAGGATTTTTATGAATAAGGCTGTTATTCTGTAAACAGGCACTTTTACACGTCATTTCTTTTAAACTATCAGCGCTAGCACTCACTTCACTTCTGCTACAGACTGTATCCTTTCCTATGTTTTCTATTAATGACGGAATTAAAACTACCAGTGGGGAACCCTATCGCTTATATACTATGTAAAGATGTCACATCGAAAACATCGCATGACAGAAACAAAAAAAGAACTTTAAATAATTTGCAGAATATAGTCTAGACTAGACTAAAATCGCGTGATGGTATAAGAATTAGTCAAAACAATTTGTCTACCACTCCTACGCTATGTTGCCCACTTAATAATTTAGAATATATTATGTACACGGAACACAAATTTCCTCTTGAATGACTTAACGTGATGGGTGACACTCTACCGGCCCGGATAATACCGACATGGAAATACCGACCCTGTTTTTCTTGTACACGCCCATAGACTGACATAAGCTTCTATGGGCTTGTACCATCAGCCAAATATGTGGTCTACCACCCTAGAATTGATAATCGTTTGCATGTCATAAGACAATAACGCCAAAACACGTGTCTGTCAACTTGAAAGTTCGGCTTTAGCGACTTATTAATTTGATGTTCCTATCAAAATTTGTTTAAAAATTGGTAGACCACTTATTTGGCTGATGGTACAAGATAACCTAACCAACAAAAAGTTGGAAAACCCCCGACATTGTCACTTTAAATTTCAATATCTCAAAAACGGCTGAACCGATTTTGATAAAACATGTCTGAGAAACATCGCTGGAAAACCTGCTTTCAAATAAAAAAAACAGCATTCAAATCGGTTCACCCGTTTAAGAGCTACGGTACCACAGACAGACACACAAACACATATAGCGGTCAACCTTATAACAACCCTCTTTTAGCGTCGCGGGTTAAGAAAACAGGGCCGATTAAGAGTGTCACCCAACGTGATATAAATCTGAAAAATAGATTGGCCTAAAAATTACCAATACTTATCTGTTGAAAAATAGAAAGATTCGAGCGAATGGCACTATCTAAAACAAAAAAAATCGTCATGGCACATCACGTTGCCCGTGACTGTGCGAAGAATTCGATTATCTATTCTATCCCGATAAAACTATGAAATTTCCTGGGACAAAACTATTTTAATATCCTTTCCAGAGTCTCAAATTATCGCCATTTCAAAATTCATCTAAATCGTTCAGCAGCTTAAACGTGAAGAAGTAATAAACAGACAGAATTACTTACACAGAATTAGTAAGCAATAAGTAAATCAATAATTATCTTACTTATGGTGAAACTGCATTAAATCCGTTAGGTGTAAAAGTTATAAGCGTACATACATACAGACGGCGAGAAGTGACTTTATTTTATACTATCTATAAAAGATAAAGGTGTTAATTTTAACATAGATTTGTACTTACTGCATTACGTACTTACTCTTTGACGACACAAAACGAGCTACCGGCAACCGTGAACAGCAATCCTTCGCTACCTAATTACATTTGCATTTATTTAGGAAATGGCTCGGGAACCGTATTAAACTGTAAATCGGTGTGTTCGTTCCGGTTCGCGCCATTAACGTGCAGTGAACTGGCGTTTGAGTTGAACGAATATACTAGTAGATGGCGCTATGTAGAGAAATTAAACGTGTTAGTACATTGTGACAGGTCGATCACAAATCTAACTCTGTTTTTTTATCTGTGATTGTCGCAGTCTTTTTTTTGCGTTCAGTCATCTTCCTAAAATATGCAAAGGAAATTTCGTCCATACAGCCTAATTGTCTGTAGGTTACGTAACTAATTATTTCTGATAAAAAAATCCTTAAAATTAATTGTCTTGATGCAAACTTTTAAATATTTTTTGAATCAGGCGTTACTTTGCGAAGGTCCATATCAATGAACTAAAAGAATTTCTTAACCTTAAACTAAATTAAAAATATGTAAACCTAAAATAAAATAAAACAATGAAATAAGTAAATTTTGAAACATTTAAGATTTTTGGGCACCTTTTGTGCAATAGTGGGGTAAAAACGCTACTTGCGAGCAATTTTATGGATGTTCACCTAAATGATGTAACTTAACATACAACACAATGCTTTGAAATCTATTATTACATTGAGACTAGGAAATGTAACTGTTTAGCATTTTAACGACATCGTGTCAGATTATTCAAATCAGAAGTTAGCAGCGGGCGATTGGAATAATGGAGCATTAATTGATTAATGATTAGGAGAAATTGGCTCCATTGCGGGTTGTGCCAGCGTCAGATTAAATATGCAAAATCGAACAAATCAGAACAATAAAGGTGCGACCAAACCGCTGCTTAAAATCCGTCACCGTGTTTTAAGCAGCGGGTTGGTCGCACTCGCACCTTAACAGTTAAATTAAATAATAATTTGTTTGCCGTCGAGTAAACTCGAAATTTCATGAATTGTCAGTCCATTATGTTGACGTATGCATTACATATTTGGACATAAAATAAGTCAATGAACTAAAAGAATTTCTTTGCTCACCCGCGACCTTACGATAGATAAGTTTATGCAAAATATGCGTGTTCATGCATTTCACCACACACACACACACACACACACACACACACACACACACGCACACGCGCACGCGCACACACACACGCACACACGCACGCACGCACGCACGCACGCACGCACATCTGTGGTGTTAGACATCTGGTAGCATAGTGTTACGGTTGTGTAAAGTTGTGTTGCTCTGAAGACGAGCTCTGGTTGAGTTCGGAACGAGTCAGTGTAGTGTGGTGGTGGTGATAGATGGTTTTGTGTGATATGTGTGTGTTCTTACCGCGGCGGTAGTGAAGCCTCGTCGGCCTAAATGCATTTATTTATTTAAGATAATGATCTTCTACCATCAGTTGCAACGGTAAAGGCGTAAAAACCATACAACCTAACATGAACCTTTTTCAAATCAATCATCGTAATAATGCATGTAAACAAGAAACTATGCGGTAATTTATTACGCAATGCTACCTCGTCGCAACATAAATCAAGATATTATCTGTCAATATAAAATAAAGCATGTTCGAAATAGGTCGACGACCCGAAAGCAGTTCGCTTGTTTTTCGTGGCGAGAGATCCCACGTGAGATCGGAGTTACAGATTATTTTTAATTTTAATTGTTACACATTAAACAAAGTTTTTTTGATTTGGTATTTTTAAATGGCTCTCAAAAACATTGTTTTATACGCGTGTGAGTGTGTGTTTATTTATTGTATGTTTATTTAATGAGCTCCTACCTATTTTAATATTTTGAACAACAGGAACCTGATAAAGGTGATCCTGATCTACATTCCGTAGGAAAATGTGTAATTAAGAAAATATTTGTATTAAATTCTTAAAGCGATACACATAACTTACCACGTATGTTACGGTGTTAATTAGATAAATATAAAAACTCTAGTCTCCGCCCGCATTTTCGTTATTTACATATCATAATTACAAAACTCTCTATCCTGTGAAAATTACTCAAAATATTTTTTTTTTATTCCTTGTCAACATCATAAAAAAAAACCTTAAATTTTCCATGTTTTAATTTGACAAAAAATATAACGCATGTCTCTCTGTTTTCAGACTTTCCATTTGAACATCGAAGTACCTTGCAAGCCGACAAGAAGAAGTGAAGAATCAAGTGACAAATTTTACAAAAATGACACATTTGCGTAAATTATGCTCCATATCTTTCCAGAATTTTTATGCAATGTATTTATACGTAGTAGGTCCTTAAAATTGTTGAGACACATATTCAAACATGCGATTTTTTCCCGATTATTTGTTGTACTTACTGTTTTTTTTTTGTAAAAAAACTATTTGTAATTCTACTGGAACGTATACATAAACAAGCAATTTTTTTTCTTTATGTTATCATTTCAGTAGATTTTAAAAAGAAACTCAGTAAGTCGAATTAAAAAAAAAAACTATTTTAATGGCGTCACACACGTAAAAGGTGGCTCCATCTTTTAAAAATGTGATGAACTTTATCTCGACCAACTTATCAATGCTAGTGGCTGAAGCTGAAACTAAAAACATCCAGTATAATCAAGCTTCATGGTCTAGAAAAGTGCAACAACAGCGACTCAGCTAGGAGCAAAGATAAGTTGGTTTTGTTCAGCTTGGTGAGTTGTAAGTTTTAGATGCTTGAGTTTTAATTATTTACACTAGAGTAAAATGAATTTGCTACTAACATAACCAAATATGAAAAGAAAATTTTAAGTTGTTAATAATTATCAAATAAACATCTCAAGTGCCTAAAACTCGAAATAATCTGGGTTTTCATTTTCTTTGTTAAATATTATGAGTATTATACTAACAAAGTCAAACGAATATCTGCTTAAATAAATAGTTTTACGAAATATGAAGATCAATAAATTTGATTACATAGTGGAGCCAGTGACGATGTCTGATTTTTTTAAAGTGAATGAATGATTTTGTTTTATTAAATTAGGTTTTGTTAAAGACAATTTTTAGTATTTTTTCAAATTTGATGTAATAACTATGCTGTCGCCGCCGAGTCTAAAAATATGTTTTTGTACGGTTTTACTTTATATTTAAAATATTTTTTGGGAACTAGACTGGAGCTACTTCCGCCATCTGTGTTTCATGTTCCGAACCTTCCTTGTGTCAACTTACCGTGTAAAACCGCAATCATGCTTTAGTTTCAAAAATACAAACATTTGAACATAGAACCTCCTCCTTCTTTGAAGTCTGTTAAAAAGAAGGAATCTGATGCATTTGTTACTAAAACAGCTTTAAGGGTAGAGCGTATAAACTATTGATTTCTACAAATTATATATTTACTGTATAATGCTTAACTTAACAGCGAATGGAAATCAGTCTCCTTCGAAAGGCACTTCGCAGTTTATTTTTTTTCAGTAAGTAATCACTTTTTAGAGGTTATTTTTTCATTTATGAGGCCGTACTACGTTTTTTTAATAAAAATAACTTAAGATCAATATTGATATCGATTCGACACCTGTATCGATCGTTCCTTCGATATAAGTATTGAATACAAAATTAATTTGAATGTATTTGATCTCTTTATGGATAATTAATATTGTTATTTATGAATATAATGCCATATTACGGTATAATTTTTCTATAGAATTAAGTTAGATTAAGTTATAAAATGTAGTTTTATTATAATAATTGTCCCATTTCGCTAGTAAACAGACTTATACTTACCCTTTTCAGTAGGAACACATTTTGCCTTAAAAAATAAGCAATTCCATGTATGTCTGAAAAGTCATATGTAGAAATGAGAAATACCCATTTTTACACTAAATTAAAAAGACACAATAATTCCAGCTCTTTGTAAATGGCTAAACAATATGTGTACTGTCACTAAGTAACACTGTTTGCCTCATGGGCTGCCGATAACTTGATCCATTTACGTAATGTTGAACATTTTAGTCACTTTTCAATTCATACTTATCCCAAATCATAAGGCCTAGGTAAGAAATTTTTCGCAAATTCAGAACCAAAAACATGAGGTGCCTTAATTTAGTGAAATAATTCGCTTCTTTCAAAACATTTGTATTTAAAATAAGATATGATTTAATGTTGCAATCTACTTGGCAATGTACGTTAGGCTTTGTTCACAATATTCCAGTAAAACCGTTCCAGTAGAACGACACTGCGCTGCTGCAGGACTACTACGAAACTCGAAACTCGAAGTTCAGATCGTGCGGTCCCTCTGACACTTATACTATTTGATACGAGAGCGAGAGGGACGGTACGATACGAACTTCGAGTTTCGTAGTCGCCCTGCTGGTTCAATCTATTGTGATGATGCCCTCCACGACGTATCCGTCGACGGCGAACCCTTCTATGAATTAAATCGGTTTGCTCCGCTTATGTGACCCGAACTTTGTGCTAAATGTGCGGTCACAAGGCGCACAAAACAGCTGTCCCGAAGAGTTAGACGAGCTATTTCGAGGCTCTCAGTTGACTTTTTTTTTTTCAATCTATTCACAGATAGAAATTATATCTTCCTTTAAGACGTAAATATATCTTGAAGCGTATTTTTAAAGCAATTATTATATCTTATCCAAAAATACTTTACTTGGTTCAAATTACTAATCCGCATTGTTTAAAAAAAAATCTTTTTAGGAATTTCCAAAACAATTAGTACAAAAAATATAGTTTTAAACTGAAAATGACTTTCTTTAATCTACTGTCTATAAATTCTTAACATTAAAGTGAACATTCTATTACGTAGGTATTTAATCAAAGAATTTCAATTTTGAACGAAACATCACCGCATATTTAATTGCGGACATTGCGGGGCCGTGATTATTATTATTATTTTATTATTATTAAAATACATTTGCATGATGTTAATTACAATTGTAAAAAGCTAGCTAACATCACGGCCCCGCAATGTCATTCTACTGGAATGGTTTTACTGGAGTAATGTAAACTTTTTCACCTTACAATGAGGGTTTTGTGACAGGGCCTGGTATCGTGAGGTCCCTTCGACCTCTTTGACATCTGTGTCACGTTTGTGAATGATTTTAAAACTAAATGAGTAAATGAGCCAATCGCAAACAAGACCATAGGTAACGTCAAACAAGCCTGTCGATACTAACGCCATCTAGTGATTTTTCGCCTGTCAAGAAACCTGCATTAATTTCAGACGGAAAGAAGACGTCGTGCTATAAATAAACGTAAACTACCGTTTCGTACATTACAAGTAAATTGACTTAAATAAATGACTACTTAATGTTTAAGAGAAACAGTCACAAGTATGCTAGAAAGTAAGTTAAGTAATTTTGTATGCATTTATCATTTTTACGTACTTAGTAGTCGGTTTAGTTGGTACACGTGTTTTAATGTAATTAAATGCCAAGTATAAACAACAATAGGGTCCATACCAATTCCGAAAATACCAGATCACCAGTACTTAAATCATTATTCTAATAAATTTATTTGACGAATAAATGTGATGCCGTCTCTTTTTATTTTGTTCGAATAGACGGAGACGGCATCCCATTTATCCCTCAAATAAATTTAATCAATGAGTGGTGAAACAGCCCCTATCTACTAACTAAACTGACTTTTTAACATTTGAATTTAATTATTATGTAGAAAACACCCTCACTTACCGATAATTTTCTCGGAGGTTCAAATATATCTTGAATTTTAATTTGAATCTTTGATTTAATTATCACCTACCATTTCAAGGTACTATTATTACAATTTTGTATTCCAAATGTCAAATGTTTTAGCTTAGTCCTATTTGTCATAGCTTAGAATATTTTATTATTATTGTCATTGGTTTATAATTATTTTTCAATGAATGTTGTCAGTCTCAAGATAATAATGTAATTCTTACGAATAAATGAAATGATATCGTAAACTGTGCTTTTATTCAATTTTAATTAATAATTCAATTTAACACTAAGAGCCGATTTAATATTTACAATGGAAGACTATCTGATAACTCAGCCAGTCTTCTGTAGGTACAATTGGGTATTATTGAAAATTTAGAGGACTATGTTAATACAGTAAAGCCATAAGAAAATTTGTTGGTAACGTTTTACTTATTTTTTAATAAAAAACCTTCCCCAGAATGAAAATATCAACTTTACATCAATTAAACGAACGATAACATACAAAAACATTATAACTACACCAGAAATATGATTTGGTAGAAATTGGATAAAACAAAATTTCTTCATACTTATAACTTATTTAGCTGTCGACTTATTTGCGAAAAATTCGTTTACTCATATCGCTGTGTCGCGGGAACTTTAAAATTTTCCAGGATATAAACTCTCCAGGACTTAAACTACAAAATACCAAATTTCATCACGATCGCGTGATTGGTGAGAACTTTAGGCGAAAAACAATTACCCATACGTATGTAGTTCGTTACATTCGCATTTATAATATAGATCACGGGATTAGTTTAATATTTTGCAGTAGCTACTGTAATCATCGGTACCTAAGTCTTAGGAAAATATATAGAATCTCTCTTTTCAATGGTAAATTTGAGGACAAAAGAGTTTATCTTTGAACTATAACTCGAATCTTCCAAAATTGTCACATATGTTATTTTTGTAAACATCCCATTATTTACAAACCTGTTTTAGATAAAAATAGACCTGCCTTAATTCAATGCTGCCATCTAGATCTCAGCTCCGTAAACTATCTTCGTCAAATCAAAGCTACAAACACTTTAGCCAGCACATGTCAGATGATGCCAAACAAAACGAATATCATAATCTTCATCACGCACGGTTGTAGATGCACTAGCTGCACTAAAGCTATGACTAAATTCGAAAATAGTTTCATAGATGGCGTTAAAGTCAATGCGCCTTAATTTGGTTACAGAATTTCTCATGTTCCATTTTTACATAACTTTACAGTAGGTAATTAAACAGAACAGTAACGATGTGAAAATGTTTTTTCTTCGTTAACGTTACATCAAAGAAAATTGAATAATATCCTTGTCTTACCCAACTAATACGTCGAATGCGGGGAATGTGTGGTAACACATTATAGTGGCTTTGTGTTTATTATTTTAAAGTATTAGATTTCGTCTGTGGTATACTTTAAACCTATTAACAAGGAACAAAAGAGAATCAATATTATTAATTTAAAAATCACAGAATAAATTATACTTGCCTGACTGAAGCTAAACTGCGAAGCACTAACAAAAATGACAACTTTATTGCGAAGTTAATGTATTTGTTTAACAAAAATGTACAGTAAAAGTGATAAATTACAATTGCATTACCGTTTTTTCTTTTTAGTAGGAAATATTTGGCCCCTTCCAGTGCTGGTTATGTAAGGTTTTACGAGACAAGTTTTTAACAAATCTATAAAGAAAAAATAGTCAAAACATTTATTTCAATAATCACACAACGATTTAAAACATACTTAGGTATTATTTACAAATTTTACTAAAAACAACTAATAACATTACGGCAAGAAATAATTCAACCCTCCCAAATGTCCATCGTCCCGTTGTCGCTGCATCTTCAATCTCTCGTCCTCAAAACCATCAATGCCAAGTCCAAGTCGTTCAATTAATTTTTCTCCTTTATCACCATGCAGCTCAATAAATTGCCGCCTCCGTCTTAAAGCAACGTCAGGATCAAATTCCCATGTTTGCCGGCCGTGTATTACTGGCAACCCCACAAGGTTTGTTTGGATGAAAGCTCGAATTGGGCCGATTGGGTCCGGCGCGGTGACTAGCCGGTAAGAGAGCACGCAGAAGTATATTGTTATCTGTAATTAAAAAAATGCTGTAAGAATTAGGCGGGAGCGCAGTCGTCATTCACCGATACCTCTCATACCTACTTCGTTTTCTAGATTTTAAAACCAGAATTGGCAAAATTGTTATAATAAAAAAAAATAATTATTTCAGATTTCATACGATCCATAGGCATAATGTTAGTAACAGAGAAGTCCTTATACAACTAGATATGTTAGTATAAGTAGACATTATGTAAATACACTTTTTTATTTATTTCTGTTAATTATTATCAGAGACACTCAGTGTTGATCTATAATATTTAGTTTAACATAACAATCAGTAAGTGTTGTCGATTCTTAATCCATCTCTTCCTCGACCTTTTTTCATCCGGCTCGAAGGACCAATATTTTGGATTAAAAGAATAGGCACTGGTTTTCCGTTGGAACAAAAGTATAATCAAAGTCACATATCAAAAATCCATAGACAATAAAAAGATGTATTAAAACCTAAAATACTCTAAAAAGTTGTGCAATCTTGCACACTCAGATATATGAAGAATCAAAAAAATTAAATTATAAAATGTCAAAGTTAATAAAATACAATAAAAAACAATATAAATGTTCTCAATTATATCAAAATTAATTAAATAATAATAAGTAACACTGAGCACTGCAAGCCTTAAGATTGGACTAGCGATGAATAGGTCAAAGACCCAACTTATGACCAACAGCACGAAACGACGGATCTCGGTAGATGGGCAGAAAATACAATATGTTGACGAGTATATATACTTGGGCCAAGTAGTCTCTTTCATAAAGAAGTCGAAAGACGAGTCGAAAACACCTGGAAGAGCTACTGGTCCATGAAACAGCTTATGAAGGGAAACCTTCCAATAACACTTAAGCGAAAACTCGTCGACATGTGTATCCTGCCCGTCCTAACCTACGGTGCACAAACATGGTCCCTGACTGAGAATCAAAAGTCCAAACTTAAGGTTTGCCAAAGAGCGATAGAGCGTAGCATATTAGGTGTGAAACTGATGGACAGAATCCGGAACACCACGCTGCGCTCAAAAACACGCATAACCGACGTTGGGAAAAAGACTGCTAAGCTAAAATGGGACTGGGCTGGACACGTCTGTCGCATGCACCCACAAAGGTGGGCTCGCACAGTTACTTGGTGGGTGCCGGAGAACGGCCAGCGACATCGAGGCAGACCGAGAAGGAGATGGCGGGACGATCTGGACACGTACGCAAAGGACTGGCCTGACATTGCGTCAGAACGAGAGTTGTGGAGGTCAAGGGGGGAGGCTTTTGCCCAGCAGTGGGACACTATACAGGCTACTTTAAAAAAAAAAAAAAAAAAAAAGTAACACTAAAAAAAACAACTATACAATAAAAAAACACAAGATATAAAAAAACTAAAACTACTCAAGACCCGTCCGCATCGTACTTGGCCCAAACGTACCCATCACCCCAACGCATTGCCCCGTTGTATGGCCAACGAGACCCGCTGAACCAAGTACGACCCGGAAGGGGTCCCCTCCTCTGTCCCTCATTCTGCGCCCCAACTCCCAAACCATGCATTATTTAAATGCAGTTTGGCCCAGTGCGCGGTAATGTCACTTTATATCACTGTCCATCTTGCTAGCCAACACTGGTTCAAGACATGAGGCTGTTGCCACCGTCGCGCAGGCGGCGCAGCGCCGCGCCGCATCGCTTAAGGTAGCATTCCGTTCTTAGCGACCGCGACGCGCGCCCGCGACTGCAGAAACTACTACGAAACTAGAAACTCGAAGTTCGTGTCGTGCGGTCCCTCTGACACTTATACTATTTAATACGAGAGCGAGAGGGACGGTACGATACGAACTTCGAGTTTAGAGTTTCGTAGTAGCGCTGCTGGGTCGCGCGACCTACTGCTTAGTATGAATTTATATGGAGCACTAAACAAATGCCGCGACCGCGTCGTGCGACCGGTGGGCGCGGCCAGAGAACAACCATGGTCGCGTGGTCGTCTGGTCGCCGTCGCGTTCGCAGTCGCTAAGAACGGAATGCTACCTACACAGCGTCGCGTGGAACCCGTCGACGCCGCGTCGGCGAACATGCCCGACGCGCTGCACCAGCGCGGCAGCCACAACAGAGGGCCTACTCTGAAGTTCGAAAATTGAAGTTCGTAGCGTACCCTCCCTCTCGCTCTCGTATTAAATAGTATAAGGAGTCAGAGGGAGTTCGAGTTTCGTAGTAGCTCTGCAGAACCCTGAACGCGTTGTTGTACCGGCAGTACTGGACCCGCAGAGCATTAAGCGATACGGAAAATATCTGGCCGGCGGAGAAAATCTGTGGCCATGGCATGGCCATCACTTTTTTTTCTCATCTCATACTGTGTGACAGAATGTAGTGGTGAAAATAGGTACCTAATTACAATTTCCAGTGCGTTAGACGATAAAGCCATTGATACATACCACACTCGAGACAACACAGCATTAGATAAAGACAAATCTCAACTCTCAAGTCTGTGCATCACAAATAGTGCTTTAACTGAAGTTCCGGTATCGATTTCACCATTAAATTAGAGTTGAGATTTAGTTTCGATCTCGGTAGAAATTTTACTTAAAGCAGCGTTTCCACCAGAGATGTGCGAGGAATGTGTTTTTCATCAACCAATCGAAACGCTTCATTTACCTGTCCTCGCACAGCACCGCTCTGGTGGAAACGGCTGAGGAGCGAGGCGAAGTAAATGAAGCGTTCCTATTGGTTCATGCGAAACACATTCCTCGCAACACATCTTCGCTCATCTCTGGATGAAACGAAGCCTTAAATTGTTAATGTGAATTAACAAATAAGTAAAATTAAAAGTATTTATTGAAAGTACGATTTGACAAAAGCAAAGGAACAGAGTTGTTATAAGAATTCAAAAGACGGTTGCCTGGATACTTAAATCCATAGACAAGACATATAGGTGTGCAACCTTCTTAACATCCACTTCTCTTTTCATGGTGATAAACCAATCTTTTGGGATAAGAATGCCAATCTTGGCTTAAATAGCGGCTTGGTGAGCATATCAGCAAGCTGCTCTTCAGCGGGAACTTGCTCGACTTTCAAAACACCATCATTAACGCACTCTCTTACGTAGTAGTATCGTAAGCGAATATGTTTTGTTCGGCGGTGGTACTCGTAAGGAGGGTTGTGCGCTAGCTTCACTGCTCCTTCATTGTCAACATATAAAGTTGGAGTGTGATGCGGCGAGGTCAGCTGTCCAACAAGACGTTTAAGCCACACCATTTCTCTGCAGGCTTCGCTAGCGGCGACCAACTCGGCTTCTGTGCTTGAAAGTGCTACAGACTTCTGTTTCTTGCTTTCCCAGCTGACTAATGACCGGTGCAGTAAACAGAGTATTCCACTTGTCGAGTGACCAGTGTCTAAGTCACCTCCGTGGTCTGCATCACTATAGGATTCAAGGCCTGTCGACACACTTCGTTTGTAAATGAGGCCTCGAGATTCTGTTCCTTTTAGGTACCTCATTATTCTTTTTACTTTTATCACATCTTCTGTAGATGGGTTTTCTAGCTTCCTTGATACTACGCTTATAGCAAAAGCTATATCAGGACGAGTCGCCACCATCAAGTAACTGAGTGCTCCCACAGCTTGTCTGAAAGGGAATTCTGTATTAATAGAATTGCTTTCTTGGGAAATATTTTCTCGCGACTCCTTTACAGCTGGTGTTGCGGCTGGTTTGCAGTTCGTCATTCCGAATTTTTCGAGTATTCGTTTGACGTAGGCTCTTTGGTGTACAAGGATAGCACCATCAGCTTGACGCTCCAGTTCTAAGCCAAGGAAATAAGATGCAGGCTTCGTTGTGATTTTAAAACGAGCTTTTAATTCGTGTTCTATAAAGTGTTCTGCTTCTGCTTCATCCGTTGATGCAATAAGACCGTCATCAACATACAGGCCTAGTAACACTTTGGCATTTCCACGTAGACGAAAATATAAACACGGATCCGCTTCGGTTTGTTTAAATCCCGATTCCATCAAGAACTCATGGATACAAATGTTCCAGCAGCGTGGAGCTTGTTTTAAACCGTAGAGGCTTCTTTTTAACTTGCATAGCCTTCCTGTTCCATCATTATATCCTTCAGGCTGTTTCATATACAATTCCTCTTCTATTTTTCCATTTAAGAAAGCAGTAGCAACATCAAACTGACGTAAAGTCAACCCTTCGTTAGCGGCAATGCTTAATAAAACTCTGATTGTGCTTAATTTAGCTACAGGACTGAAAGTCTTATCATAGTCTATTCCTTCTCTTTGCGAGTAGCCTTTGATTACTAATCTTGCCTTATAGCGATCAATGCTTCCGTCCGGGTTCAGTTTCAGTTTAAACACCCACTTGCTGGGCAATGCTCTGACTTTACCTTCTGGGCGGACTAATTCCCAAGTTTGATTTTCAGAAAGAGAACTAATTTCGCTGTCCATAGCTTTGCGCCAACAATCCCGTTCAGGTCCATCAATTGCCTCTTTGTATGTAATTGGCTCTTTACTTTCACTTAAGCCAATGTTCAGTACAAAATCGTCAAGCCGTGTAGGAGGTTTTATTGTTGACCTATCTCTCAATGTCATCCTCCTTTCTTCGACTTCAGGGGCAGGCGACTCTTCACTATCTGATATATCATCTTCCTCTCTCGTTGATATAAAAGAATCATCAGTTTGGACTTCGATGTCAATATTTGATTCGCTTTCATTATTATCTGATTCCAAAATTTCTTCATCTAAGTTTGATTCTCCATTCGTATTTGTTGAAGATGACTGTTCTGCCGGTATGCCTGATATAGGCAGGTCAAACGAAATCGGTTCCATTGGGCTTACACTTATTGGTAATTTAACTGGGTCACATGATCTCAAGGTTATTTCTTCAAAAGTAACGTCTCTGGATCGGACCAACTTGTTACTTTCCTTATTCCAGATTCTGTATCCCTCATCATTGTCATACCCAATAAGTATACCTTTAACCGCTTTCTTATCTAACTTCTTCCTAGTGACTTTTGGAACATGTGCATAGCAAGTACTGCCAATAATTCGTAGGTGCCGTATCCTTGGTTTTTTATTGTACCAAATTTCATAAGGACTTATATCCATTGACGTTGGGCCTGTACGATTAAGTATATAGACTGCAGTATTTACTAATTCAGCCCACAGCCCTTGGGGCAGTTGTTTTGCATGCATCATGGTTCTTGCAGCCTCAACAATGGTTCTGTTTTCGCGTTCTGCAGAACCATTTTGCTCCGGCGTATGTGGCATTGTAAGTCTTTGACGAATGCCATTCTCTTGAAGAATTTTCCTCACGGCCTGATTATCAAATTCGCCTCCGTTATCTGATAGGAGCTCTTTCACTGTATGTCCTGTTGTTTTTATTTCAGCTAACATCAGTTTCAGCTTCTGACTAACTTCTGACTTCTGTTTTAATAAGTAGACATAACGGAATTTTGATAAATCGTCCTTAAAGACTACAAAATACTTGAACTTTGAAATAGACAAACTAAAGGGACCACAAACATCTGCGTGTATAAGCTCTCCAACTTCAGTCGCCTTTTCTCTTGTCCCAAATTTCATTTTATGTGATTTTCCATAAATACAACCTTCACATAATTCACTGTCTTGTTTCAGCTTTATACCAAGCTCTCTTTCTACAACTTTCTTTACATGAGCCTTATTTTGATGTCCCAACCTTTCATGATACAGCTGTAGTAAGTTTTTCGATTCTAGGCAATTGATTTCTAAAGGCTTGACAGGTTTAACATTGCTCAACTTCAGTTGATATAATCCTCCATGTTTCTTCCTGTTTCCAGATAACATTATGTTGCCATTGACTGATAAGTGACATTCTGTAGCTTCTGAAGTAAATACACTATTTGAAAGCCTGTCTTGGGCCGAAAGTACAGAGAAAAGGTTCTTCTTTATGGTGGGTACATACCACACGTCATTCAGAGTGATCAATTGTTTGTTTCCTTTAACATCAGCCAGTACAGACAGCTTGCCTTTGCCGACAGCCCTAACTGCTTCTCCATTCGCAGTTGTTACCGTGTGAGCACCTTCGAAATCTTCAAATGATTCATACAAATCACACCTGTGGGTAACATGGCTCGTGGCTCCGTTGTCAACAAACCAGTTATCATGGTCTAAGCTTGAACTACTGTTTTCAAAAGTCATGAGATTCATGTTAACTTTCACGCTTGAATCACTCTTCGATGTTGACGGTTTTGGTTTCGGCGGACGTCCATCGGTGATCCATTTAGAGCATCCTTTGACTCTATGACCGATCTCACCGCAATAGTGACACTTTTCCTTGTCACGTTTGTCAATTTGTTTCTTATTCTTCTTCAGTTTCGATTCTGTTCTTCGCACGTAAAAAGCCTCCATATCTTCTTCATTCTTTGAGGATAGTGCTCTTTCATGAGAACATAGTTGACTTGTCAGATTATCTACGGTACGATCAGACTTTGACATCAACAACCAGCTAGACTTGAATGCAAAGTATTCATCAGGAAGTGTTTCCAAAATCTTGCAAATAAGAAAAATTTCTGGCAAATCACATTTCGCTGAATCTTTTTTCTGCAATTCTTGTGTAAGCGAAAACCAAATGTTCTTCATTTTCGACAAATGGGAAGCTATGTCATCTTCAACTTGTTTCTTGTAGCCAAAGAATTTCATACATAGGTCATAGGCTCATCTTCTGAAACTCCATCTATAAGCGGTGCAGTTCCAGCCATACCTCTCTAGACGTATAATATAGCATAACTTTCTGAAGGTTAGTTTCAGCTCTGACAAATTTGTCGTTATAACTAGCAATACTGACTGCTCCTTTAAGATAAGTCTTTATTGCCTTCAGAAAATGCTATCTGGCCATGACTTAGCTTTATCTCATACTAGCTTAGAAGTGGTAAGTATTCCTAATTACAATTTCCAGTACGTTACACTCTTAAGGCTATACCTATCTACACTCCAGACGTCCAGCTTTTAGTAAAGACAACTCAACTTCAAGTTTGTGCTTCACAAAACGATTTAACCATCTTTTGGTACGATTTAACCATTAAATTACTTGACAATAAATACTCTCGGTAGAAATTTTACTTAAACCAGCTTCCACCATGTTAATGTGAATTAACAAATAAGTAAAATTAAAAGTATTTATTGAAAGTACGATTGGTGGAAACGGCTGAGGAGCGAGGCGAAGTAAATGAAGCGTTCCTATTGGTTCATGCGAAACACATTCCTCGCAACACATCTTCGCTCATCTGTGGATGAAACGAAGCCTTAAACTTGGACCAACATCGAAACTTGGGCTACTACGAAACTCGCCAATCGAAGTTCGTATCGTACCGTCCCTTTCACTCGCGTATTAAATGACATAAGCGTCAGCGGGACGGCAACATACGAAGTTCGAGTTTTGCACTTCGGAGTATAGGGCCAGGATTCGATTACAAGAGCTTGCCTAGGTTCGCGAGCTACTGGCATCTTGAGTTATCATCTTCATCGGCAGAACTTTTTTTTTTTTTCTCGGCACAAAATTGTAGGGCAAACTGCTATGAAAACGTGCACTTTTGAACAAAGTCCTCTCTCCCTGGACGTCACAATAATGATTTCGTCTATTGCATTCAGCGGTTGCCCGAAACTTTCGCAAGTTTAGGCGCTACGTTGTTATTTCACTCAGAAAAGAAATGCTGGCATTTTTTTTAGAGCTACCATAATACCAATTTATCGGATTATCGCTACTAAAACACAAGCATATAGTTACAAAAACTAAAATGAATGCAGTTTCATTTGTATCTCGATAAGAATTGTCCTCAAACTAGACTTTGATTTTAACTGATAAACCAATACTTAGTCGGTTTCGTTTCTGATATATAGTTTTATAATACGCTAGTTTCGATCGGACATTAAATACTCACAAAAATATTGTCTGTCTCACCTGACACACCAGCTGACCATGGTTTAATTACGACAGATTTATTTTACACTGATTTTTCATCTAGCTTTATTCCGACATTCAACCTAAAAACACATTTTTCTTTCACAGTAAAATCACTTTAAAACAATACGTACAAATAACCGCTGCATGTTGTTACCGCGCGTGCGTGCCTCGAACTACACTCGCTGAACAAGTTTTATTCCAACTTAACATATAAAGTAGTTTATAGGATTACTTAATACTGTCCTTTATTCCGTTACGCCACCGTGCGTCCTATCCGTACAGAGTCGGAACAACAAACACGGTTTAAATTTTGTCACAAAAATAATATTAATTTCGAGGTAACGTTTACGTAAACCATTGTTGGAGATGAAAAGATGCATCGCTAATTGGGTATTAGTTAATAGCTGTTTCGTTATTAACTGGCTAATGTATTAGTTTTTTTCTAAAATCAGTAGAAGTCTAGCAGCGAAAGCTAACAAAAGTTTTTTTTGTATTGGTGACACTAAAATCTTAAGTTATTGCAGTATTCGTAACACTTTTAAATGTCTGTGGTTATCTTTTTGTTGGTTTACGACCTTTTAAAATGTTATTGGTTTCTAGGGAATTCGCTAAAACGAGGCCAAGGCATTTGGTTCCGATACAGTTTCCGTTAAAATGTTTATTGTTCGTCAGACAATTGCTATACAAGATATTTACTCTAAATTAACACTACCTACCTAACTACTGAAAAAGGATTTTTGAATTAGCAAAACTTACAAATTTTATTTCCTGTTGTCTTCGATGTGTCTTCGTCGACGATTAGGCAGATAAAAAAAACTTTGAAACAGTAACTCTAATCTGAACGCATCCATAACATTCCCGCCATTTTTCAGCTCGCTTCTGATTGGCTGAAATTCTCCCGATTGCCGACATGGCTGCACCGCGCAAATACAAATAGAGAAAAATCAATAACGCTGACAAAAGGTTTGACATCTAACCACGTATCATTATTCAGTGATATTTTTAGCTGTAATTACTTGAAATACAATGCAGGAATACGACGACGATTACTTTTTCGAGGAAGACAAAATGTATGTACCAATAGTACCTACCAACGTAGAGTTATACCGGTTTCGTTATCAGTTTGTTATCTATGGACTTCCTTTTGCAGGGTGATATTGTTTGTTTGAGTTAATTTGCATTTTTCGTACAATAATGTGGCAGTACAACCAAATATTTCCTTTTAATGATCCGAGAATAAACCCTGCTTTACACGCGTACATAACGCAAAGCATGTTCGAAGACAAAATGTAATTAAAGTTTTATTTACTTGTATTTGTTGCGTAGTTTGGTGTTAAGTGTATACATTATTGATAGTAAAGTTTATTTGATTATCAGCGGTAGGTAAAAGTGAATTTAGCTTAAGTATGTTTGAAAGGTTATACATAATTAACAATTCCAGCATTGTAGCCTTATACAATTGTTGCGTAGTTTGTTAGTGTAGTTGGGAGATGATGAAAATGATAATTAGAACTTGTTTCTGCTTATGGGAACAAAGCTCTTAAATATGAAGGCCGGATTTTACCAGAACATAAAGCAAGTAATAAAGCAGAAAAACATTTTAGACTGGAGTAATTTATTAATTAGACGTATTAATGTTGGTATTATGTTACTTGACAACTATCTACTCTTGTTTTCATAAGCTTACTTAAATTTAATAGAATAATGGTTATAGGTATGGGAATGGGTGACGGATAATTATTCCAAAATTAATACCACTTAGCATTATTATCTAAAGTCGGTCTTTACTGCTTAAAGCTCATGAATGAAAAATAGTAATTATTTTTATAATATATATTTTTTTATTTAATCTAGAATATCAACGCAACCCGAAAGAGCTAAACAAACTGTTTCGCAATTTTTAGTTTCGATCGAAGAAAGGTAAGTGAAAAAATAGGTTTTTGTTTTTATAAATGAAAAAAAAATTGCTAATATTTTCGCCATTTCTTTTATTTAGTGCCAAAATAGACCAACAGACGACTATTGAAGGAAATGTGACGAAAAATGATGACAAGTAAGTACATTATTTCAATAGCTTTTATTTATACTTAGTAATTTTATTCCTTTCGTTTGGCATTGCCTTTTTATTTTTGTTGTTAGTTAGACATAATTACTGAATAATATTAAGTACAGTAGCTAGCATAAATAAGTAATGATATTTGGAGTTTTGCCTTTTTTATATAAATAGTTACTGTATATCAGAGATCTTAGAAAACAAATAACCTAATTTAAAGAATGCCCTTTCCAATATTAATGCCATTAGTTACCAGCTTGTAATACTTATTTAGTAGAGCTTTCCTATCTTGTTCTTCAAAAATTGCGCTACCTTGAATCTGAAATCATCAAGTATATGATATACTCATCGTATTAAAAGCGAGCCTATATATAACTGTTTTAACATAACCTCATTTTTTGCTAATTAGCATCTCTTGGTGAACGAAACATTTATGGAAATGTGAGGTAACCAACGTAACTGGTATTACGATAATTTCTTTAGCCATTCATTTATTCCAATAACTTGTTTCTGCAGGACACCTAACTGTTTCTCCATGTATAAACGCGTTAACGATTAAAGGACACCATTTAACGAAGCACGTTTGTTATTGAAACGCAGAGCGCAGGCATTGTGATTTGTAGGATTTATCCTATACTAACGTTATAATATAAATGCATAGGCGCATATAGAGGGGGAACGGGTGGGCCGTGAATGAAGTAAATAGATAGTAGAGTAGATGCCATATAAAATAAAAAAGGACGTCATAATAGATAGTGTCATCTACCCTATTTACATTTTTTATTTTTAGCAGCCTAATTGAACTTGGAGAGCTGGATCAGGACGCAGAATGCATATTCAACGACTTGCGACGAGAAAGATACTTGATACGGTATCAGGACCTGTTGTAAGTAGCCATACATTCCAACAAGTGCTTCATCCTACTTCCTTCACTGATTTATCATCCTTCAATAAAAGAAAGAGGAGTATTTGATAAGATTAAAACCCTTGCTCCCCGTACATGACCTGACCATCTTACATAACCAGCACTGGCAGGAGTCAGATTATTTCCTAAATTAATTAGGTCCTGGCACTTCGCCAACAAGGAAAAGTTCAGTGAGGGTTTTCTAACACGTGGAATATAGCTAGATGGCGCTAAACTTACTTGCATTGTCATCTACATGTCTACCAAATTTCAAGTCAATCTCACCACTGGAAGTGGATCAAAATGAGCTTGCAAGATTTAAAGCAAACAAATAAATATACGAGGTACGAAACTAAATAAAAGATTGTAGTAAAATGTAGTACTTGTAGGTGCCTTAGCTACCTACCAATAGACCATATTATGTGCACCTAAAAAATCGCTAGAGGTTTTATACATTTGTTTTTTTACAGGTGTGATAGTGGCTAGAAGAATAAAGCTAGTATTTTTTTGTTTCATTAATACATGATGTTCATAATAAAAATGCTTTTTATTTTACCTCCATTACCCATTTAATATAAAAAAAATAGACTAAGGACCTATTTCACTACTCTCTGTTATACATTTGTAATTTTGTCTCTGTTTACTTTGTTCGAATAAATAGAGATGGCTTCAAAGAGCAGGCGAAAAAGCGGACTATGACATAAATGATTATGTTAGCGTCGAAACAAAACAATGCATATTGCTCTCCATGCACTCCTGTATCCTATCCAAGTTGTACCGCGTTTCGTGGTATGGGGTGGTAAGAGGCGCTGTCAATTTAAGACAGCAAAGCTATTGATATGTTTGGAATGACGATAATTTTGTTTTATTTCATTAATTGATATGATTGACAGTAATTGTGGTTGGCACAAAGGTCATTGTCCATATTTTCGCATGCTTGAAAGCAGCATAGCAGAGAGTAGTGAAACAGGTCCTAAGTAACTTAACCTTTACAGGCTTTACGTAAAATCTGGTTGATATTATACATTTTCAAAACGCATCCTTTTTGCGTTTTTTCTTAAAGCTAGTGATGAAATAGTATCAGTAGATATTAGTGACGTTCTGGTATTTTGGAGTTCTTGTCGTTTACCAGTAAGTACTACCCTAGACATTCACGATCAAACTTGAATACCTAATAGTAGTAGTGATCCAATTTCGTATACACACCAGCGCCGTACAGCGCCGTTGATTTGGTAGAGCATACCGTGTCTAGGCGAAGCATTATAGTGTAGAGACTTTAGAACTAGATCGGTATTGCTAAAGTAGAATACGATAGTGGGCCAGTTTTATAACTCATTGATAAATTCTTGGTATTTTATGTGTCAGATATGTATGCCGTCTATTTTTATTTTATTTGAGTAAAGAGAGACGGTGAAGTCGTGGACTCAATATAGCGTAGTGGTTGGACCTCTGGGTTCTCAAGAAGAAGATCGTGGGTTAAGTGCATGCTCGCAACTTTGGAGTTTATTTATGAGATAAATTTACCATGAGCTTTACGGCGAAGGAAAACATCATGAGGAAACAAGGCGTACACCCACGAAAAATTCAATGATATGTGTGAAGTTCCAAAACCGCTCTGGGCCCGTGTAGGAATTACGACCCAAGCCCTTTCTTTCTGAGAGGAAGCCTGTGCCTTGCAGTGGGACGTATGCCAAGATGCTAATATGGTGAAACAGAGACGACGTCATAAATATCTGTTACACAAAATATTATATAATATGTATAAAAATACAGTAAATTCTATACAAATATTTTTAAGTATGTGTAGTTTTTATTACCCAAATGGTTCTTTATTCGTTTAAAAATAACATTACAGGGGAATGACAGTGACGTCAGGCAGCGTTGTTTTAGCTAAAGATGAGAAGAATCTAATAGGAATCAGCATCGGTGGGGGCGCACCTTTATGTCCCTGTTTGTATATTGTACAGGTAACACTATAATAGAAAGGGGGAGGGAAACGGCCCGGGCGCGGCCCGTCATTACCATGGTAGAGTCATTTTACTACGATCCCTATGATACTTGCAATGAAAAAGTGGTTTAATTTTTTGAGAAAGCTTGCTATTGTCACAGAGATTTTCGTAAAATGACGTGCAGACTTATACATTCATAATTCAAAAATATGCCATAATAATTAAAAAATAAGTAATGCCAATTTAAAAACATGCAATGCATATATAATTATTCAAAATCAAATTATGGGTGTAGACGTTACGTTAATCAAAATGTTTTCTGTCAAATTCCAGATTTTTGACAATACCCCGGCTTCCAAAGACGGCACTCTTCAAAGTGGCGATGAGCTCGTTGGGGTCAACGGACAGACAGTAAAGGGGAAGACCAAAGTCGAAGTGGCAAAGATGATACAAGCAGCCAAGGTATGAAAGGTTTTTTGTTCTACGAGTATATTCACGGCTCAAATCAAACCCCTAATTAATAGACGCTTATTAAGCGTATGTTAACTAAGCATCGTTTGTCTCTATCAGTCATTAGATATTTGCCTTCCCTAAACGTAGACAAAACTTATAGGATAACTTTGTTGTTCTTCTGTCCGTTCATCTGTCATCGTCCTTTTCTCCGAAACGAGCGGAGATATGATAGCTCAAATTAATATTAAATACAACAAATACTCAGGTTTGCTATACATTGGAGCAGTGAAGAAATCAAATTTCTAAGACAATACAATCAAAAGATACAGACAGTCATTAAAGTGTTTTCCGTAGAACTTGCTTGTTTGTCAAATTGTGTTTGTTTATTTGTTTTGTACGACAGTAAAGAGTTTACATACATACATACAGTCAAGGAAACTGAATCACGTATCCAATGGAACCTATGTGCTACTAACTTCATGTTGACATCTCATACATCTGCCAGAGAAATCATAGCGAAATTGGTTATGAAAAGTTCCACTCTGGTACGTGATTCAGTTTCCTTGACTATACCAACTAACTTTCCCCCAAAAATTTCAGGACGAAGTAACAATAAACTACAACAAACTCCACGCGGACCCTCGCCAAGGTAAATCCCTGGACATCATCATGAAGAAGATGAAGCATCGTCTCGTGGAGAACATGTCTTCAGGAGCGGCTGATGCTTTGGGCTTGTCGCGAGCCATACTTTGCAATGATACGTTGGTGGCCAAGTTGGATGAGCTTAGGGAGACAGAAACCACTTATAAGAGGCTGGTGGAACATGCCAAAAGGTATGTTGGGCTTAAATGGTTCCGAAGAAAGAAATTGCCGTTTGCAAGACCGGCAATTTTGCTGATTTGGGACCATTTCGTGACATACTACTTTTTTTTTTAATTTTACCCTGACCTTACCTCTTTCTACCCTCGTCTTGTACCGTGTGATAGAAAGAATTGATGAAAGCGATTGTGATTTCAAGTAAGTGTTTAGCAATAAGGCACTTTTAATACACCTTAGTATGCTTTCAGGATGCTAAAATCTTACTTCGACCTGCTCCAAACGTATAAGTCGCTCGGAGACATCTTCTCCAGCATCGGCGTGCGCGAGCCGCAGGCGAGGGCATCTGAGGCTTTCTCCAAGTTCGGCCACTACCACCGCTTGTTAGAACGGGATGGCATTAAAATGCTGAAAGCTCTAAAGCCAGTAAGTTGGTTTCGCTTAGATTTTTTTTATTAGATCCATGTTTAAAATGCTTATTATGGAATACCGTTACCAAAAATGTGTTCTCATAAACATGTTTCCAGATCTTATCGGACATGGGCACATACCTAACGAAAGCTATTCCAGACACGAAGCTGACCATTCGCAAATACGCCGACACCAAATTTGAGTATCTGTCGTACTGTCTCAAGGTCAAGGAGATGGATGACGAGGAATATGGTTACAATGCCCTCCAAGAGCCCCTGTACAGGGTGGAAACTGGGAACTACGAATACAGGTGACAAAATCTGAGTGGGTAACCTAGTAGACTACCTTATCGGAAAATGACCACATCGCAAAATGGCTATGTTGCAAAATGTTACTATCGTTCTCATCCTATCAGCCGTAGGACGTCCACTGTTGGACATTAGGCCTCTCCCATAGACCTCCAGTTGCTTCGGTTGGAAGCAGCCTGCATCCACCGTGAACCCGTGGCTTTAACTAGGTCATCCGTCCATCTCGTTGGTGGACGTCCTACGCTAGCCGATCCACGTTCTCTATTCGAGAACTTTTCGGCCCCCATGGCCATCTGTTCTTCGTACTATATGGCCTGCTCATTGCCACTTTAACGAGCTAAGTCGCTTGGCTATTTCGGTGACCCTCGTTCTTTTAGGTATCTCCTCATTTTTGATTCGATCCCGTAGAGAAAGCCGGAGCATAGCCTAACTTATAGTGTGTTACGTTTTGTATCCATTATGTCATCACTGGCATCACACACTGATGACTTACGCCTTAAGGCAATGAGGAATTTTAGACGAAAGGCCGTTGCGGAGTTTCCCACAAATGTTAAAATGACACAATAGTCCTGATTTTTTGTCGTTCTCAGGTTAATTCTGAGATGTCGCCAAGATGCCCGCGGACGTTTCGCGCGACTCCGTTCCGACGTGCTCATCAAACTGGAACTGTTAGACAACAAGAAGACACAGGACGTGGCCTTCCAACTAAAACGGTTTATACAAGGACTGGCCGTGTATCACAAGTATGTCTATGGAGGGTGGGAACAGTACCTGTAATTGTCGACCCGAAATGAATGACAATAATGTACTTAATATCGAACCAACTGAATCATGACCCACTGTGAAACTTTTTTATATAAAAAGTCATAGTGACATCGCAATGCTTATCAAGGGAATAAATTATGACACACTGTGAGAAAGTTGTACGGTGGGTCAGGAATCAAATGTTTCGACTGTACGGTGGTAGAACCCCTCATTTTTGGCATTATTTTAATTTGTACTTTGAAATTAACTAATAATATAAAGCCAGAAATAATAAGAATTTAACAATATAAATAATTATAAAACTACCTCGTGCAAATCTCCCCCACACAGACCACAGATCGAAGTATGTACGTGTAAATTCAGATAAGACTGCAATGCAAATTCCGTAGAATGACACTTTTAAAAACTGTCAAGCAGACACTTGTTAAGTTTGACAACTTTAACAATACTGACAAAGTCCTTGTGAACGTTAGGTTCTTAGTTTACACCTGTCACTTTTAGTTCAGTACCTTTTTTTTCAGCGAAACGGTAGAGCATCTAAAGGAGAATGCTACCCTATTTCCTGTAGAAGTGGACCTTTCGCAGAACGCCTTCCAATACAAGTCTACTGCTCAGCTAATACAAGTGAGTAAACATTTTAATATTTTTTTACATATTTTAATGAAGTTTAGGTGGTTGGCAAAAGAGGCGTACACTTTCATATACCTACCTACGTCTGCAATCGCCGACTTAGACATTGAAAATATCGTCCTACAATAGCTTGTTGATTTGCGTATTCGTACGAGTGTGCCCCTTGCCGGAGTGATTTTTAGGGTTATCTGAACAAGGTTTGCTTTTCATTGCTACTGCCAGGGCATGCTGGTCCTACTCAGTCTTAGTACGGTCTTACTCTCTAAAATAGGTTACGTTGCGATCCATGTTGTTCAATACGACACAAATGATCTTAATAGGTACCTACCTACCCTTAAATGATACAAATGTAGACCCACCTAAGGCTTTTTGCTATTTTGGTAGTAAAAATTGTCCTAAACTCTTTTACTGCTTGCCCAGGTAAATCTCTTTTTCCTCATCAGGAATTAAACGATAATTTCCAGATAAGAGACAAATAAATATAACAAAGCAATATTTTTCACAGGACAACCAAGAAGAGGATGAAATCGAATACGCAAGAGAAATACAAGAATACCACGACATAGACGAGAATGCAATTGTATCCAATAGACGACAGAATAAAGATAAAGACGCCACTGATTCGTCTCAACACCTACTATCCATTGACACTAATGACTACCAATTTGATACGCCTGACACCCTTAACAAGACTGACACTTTTAACAAGACTGACAATTTAGACAAAACTGACAATCTTACGCTTTTAACGGAGCTAGGGTTAGCAGACGACTTTGGTGAATTCCAAATTGGTCTCATGGATGATTTTATGCCTAATAAAAACGATAATGACGACGTCTTCGATAAGTTGTTAAGTGAACTGAATATTGGCAAGTAATTTTTGTTTTGTTTTGAGGAGGTTTAATTGTGTTTGGTAATAAACTTGTATATTGATGTTGAGTTTATTGTTTTATTGGACTTCATGGACTTCATCAAGCGTTTATACCTGCTGAGCTGGCAATGTTGCATTTTTGTTAGTTTTTCTCGATTATTTCCATAAAAATTGAATGAAAATTATAAATGTGGTCTGATAGAACTCTTCTTAATATATAAGTTAATGTGTCTACTCCAATAATTATTCGTTATAGACTTTTATTTTCTTTAAAACGATGTTTATTAATCGTTTACTAACAAAAATGCAACGTTGCCAGCTCAGCAGGTATAAACCCTCTTAATGCAACCGTACACTTTAGGTTCTCAATGTGGGCGATAAAAAGAAATAAATAACCCCCTTCTGAACTTTGACTGCTTTTAGGTGGGCAATGGAAGTAGAACGCTCAGAAAAAACAAAAAACAGGAGGCGTTACTTTGTAAGTCAAAGAATGGGGGTGGGGGGGCGTTTTACAAAAAAGAGCGGCTGAGGTTGAGAACCTATCATGCTCTACCTGCTACCTACACTATAATTAGTTGGTGACTTAACATAATAAGTTGTCCTTTAGTTTCATTTTCTGACGTGTAGTGTTGTTACATCTATCGATGATTTTTTATCAACAACCCAAGTAGGTAGCGTAGGTTAGGTATAGGCTAATTGAAACAATTTGTGTTTTCTTTAAATTTTATTACAAAAATAGAAAAAATATCCTATTCCAAACATGTAATTACACCAATAATTAATAAATGATTACATACACATTTTTTACATCTGTCTCCATCCTTTTTTCGAACAACAGTACGTAATATATTTTACATGCAAATTTTATGAAATTTTACTATCTTCATAAATCAACATTTTTGTTTCCAGTTGCTAATGTAACGCCATCTATTTAACGCCTTTAGATACAAACTTTTGCATACACATTCATTACACAGAGAAGGTTCGTCTTATATACACCACCCTCCATAAACAGGTGTATAACACGTCAAAGATGTGTGTGACGTTACCGGCGCAAAATTTAAGCAGGCATGATTCTGATTCACCCAAATACTGGATGAAATATTCTCCACTCGTTTATGACTCCATGTAGATCTTCTCTAACCAGTTTTATTTTCCCAAGCTAATGTCCTTGCTGCAAACTGCACTGCTATACACACATACACTACGCTATGTTGGTTTACTACACTGCGTCCATTCTTTTTAGCATTGGCAGAGGTAACCCCTTTCCCAAAGCGCTGACTAGTCTCTTCCCCCGGTATCCATGTTTCTGTTCAAAATAGTGGCTCAATCTTTCCCCTTGGTACGGATCAAAAATCAATGGTTCAGGCTTGTCATCGACACCTTCGAATAACATGACCAATTTGGTCACTTTAGGTATAACGTTGAATACGTCAAGTTTTTTAACCTTTTCTGGATCAATGTTGTCAACCAATTTCTGTATTTCGGACGCAGCGGCGTCATGGAGCGATTGAAGTTTGGTTTTGGCTGTTTTCTTCAGTTCGTGTATCGTTTCTAGGGTTGCTGTTGTGTGATGGAGGATTGTGAAGATGGTTATCTGAAATTGTAGGTTTGAAAATGTTTTAGGGTAGTTTTTCAGGGCTGTGCGGAGCGAAAAAAAAGTCCAAAGTCAGTGCTATTGTATGTATGTATGTAAACTCTTTATTGTACAAAAGAAAAGAAACAAAACACAGTTGACAAACTTTGAGATACTTGTACAAAGGCGGACTTATCCCTTTAAGGGATCTCTACCAGTCAACCTTTGAGTAGATGAGAGGAGCATCTATTGTTCCAGAGTTGTAGAGCCAAAATGGCCATTTGACTCGCAATCATGTATGCAGTTGTCTGCAAAATTACATCTAATTTTAGGGGCTGTTTCACCGATGCCGATGCCGTCTATTTGTTTCGTTCGAATAGACGGCATCACATTTAACCGTCAGTTATCACTAATCAATGGATGGCGAAACAGTCCCTCAGTGTTGGGATTGACTTGAAATTTTTGCAATAGTAGATAGGTAGGTATATACAATGCAAGTATTACACTACACGTCAACAGTCAATAAAAAGTACCTACCAAAGCGGATCTAGAGTCGAAGCAAACCAGGGCACAGATTGTCAATTCTAAGGATAGATCGATTTTATAAAATTACTTTTAGGGTGCTAAGCAAAGGCGCCCAAATTTTCTTACCCCGGTTTCAGAATTTCGTAAATTGAGCGCTGAAAAGTACACTCAAAAAAGTAGCTACAAAAAAAATATTTGCCTATTCTGTTAGGGGAAATTCACAATTGCCGTTTTAGCGGCACTATCAGTAAGGTTTCTCAGGTAGGTAGTGAAGGGACTTACCAGAACTAGGACCTTCATTGTGCACGGCTCCTCGCAAACTGCTGTCAAATGGTTGGTGTTTGATAGACTGTTGTATTTAAATAATGGACGCAGAATCTTATTAAATTGACGCACAGGCCTATTCTGGTGGGCGGTTGGAACTGACGCGATTTTGTTGCGGTTAGCTTGCAGGACCAGAAATTAGTCAAACAGCGAGGCTCCTACGAAATTCGAAAATCGAAGTTCGTGTCATTTCGCCTCTCTGACAATTACACTATTTAATACGAGAGTGAGAAGGACGGCACGATACGAATTTCGATTTTCAAATTTCGTAGTAGAGCCCCAGTTCTCCTCATATCCGGATAGCCTCCTGAGTCCTGACATTTTTTAACAAACTCAGCGTTTAAGACCTAGACGTGATTGACCAGCTTTGTTATTTTGGATATTATTTCCAAATTCTTAGAATTCTTTATTCAGAGAACAATTTGTACTTTATAAAGTACATTCGGCCGTTATTCTTAGTGTTGATTAGTCCTTTATAAAGTACGCGAGGATAAGGAGTGGAATGCCCTGCAGGTTCTGTGTTTCTTGATCGTTACAATCTGACCGTCGTCAAATCTAGGGTGAATGGGTATTTATTAGGCCAGAGTGCTCCATCAGTCTATATCTTCGCCTACCATCAGGTGTGACTGTGGTCAAACGCTACAAATAAATAATAAGTCAGGAATTTTAACTGTTATAAAAATGGCCTTCCGTGTCCTAGTAGGCGGGGCTTAAAAGCGTGTTCTTCGCTTCTTTTGACGGACATCTGACATTGCATCACGCGAGCAAACCAATCCCTGCTTTCTTTATGAATTTTAACCAATCAAAAGCAGGTCTATTTTCAACCTGGAAAATGATTCGTATTTGAATCATACATAAGTCGTTTTGGTTTGAAATAGGTATGGCCCTTTTGTGTGGAATTTCTCCCGAGTTACGCTTCCTGGCTTATTATTTATTCGTAGGTCAAACGCAAGCTTACGAGTATTTCTATGTAAAAAAAATACTTTTCCACTCTTTATAAGCTTCAACGCACAGAATACTCCTTCAGCGAAAGTGTCACACGACACGCGCCATTATCAAAATTCAGCTCGCGGCGCCCGCGCCGTGCGCGAAGATTTATTACGACTTCTGATGTAATTATTGTACAATGGCTACACGGCGCCAATTAATTGGTGGTTTCAGCGTCAAATAGATGATTAATTTTAATCGGTGATCAGGTACCACAAACATCACGCCTGTATTCCCAAATGGGGTAGGCAGAGCACACAAAACGTTACCACTTCGGAGCCACTTTTAGCAATTTTAGGTTTAAAGTTTGACAAAAACGGTACAATAGTGACAAGTTGCTGGTTGTTGTTACTGGGTGATCAGGTACCATTTTTTTTATTTCAGTTATTGATAGTGTAATCACAAATAAGGCTGCGGCGCCACTGAGGCGGAGACGAGCGGAGCGGAGAATAGACCGTGTAGGGATCGATCAATCGTATTAGTTGAATCCACATGACGTCTCCGCCTCATTATTATCAGACGTGTAGCGATTGGTCGATCCCTAACGTCTCTTCTTTTTTAAACTATCGGAATCGATTGTGCTCTTGATTCTGAGTAGGAAAAACCATATTTTTTCCAAAATTTCAAAAAATGAAAGGGTACATTTTTTTGAAAACGCCCAGTTAAGTGTAAACATATTTTTGAATTCAACTGTACAGTCGAATTCTTAAACTTCTTGGTTGACGACCGGATGGCCAAGTGGTTAGAGCATTCCCGGCCGGGGCAGATATTTGTGTGAATAACACGAATGTTTGTTCCCGAGAACAAACCCGAGTCTTGGATATTTAATACGTATTTAAGTATGTATTTATCTATATAAGTATGTTTATCCGTTGCCTAGTATCCAACAGTACAAGCTTTGCTTAGTTTGGGACTAGGTCAATTGGTGCCAAGTGTCCCATGATATTTATTTATTTATTTTGAGCAAAAATTTGATCAAAAATATGTGAACTATTGTGAACACGACTCTACGGCGTTAACGGCGCAGAAGCGTGTTCAGATATTTTTCATCAAATTTTTGCTCAAAACTTAACGAACTCGACTATACATGATTCGCCTAGCATAGGTGGTTCGTGAAATAAAAACAGCGATGTCTTTAGATAAAATGTATTGAATTATAAACAACGTAATATTAGGGCTTAAAAAAAACATACACTTCCTTCTAGTACATACAGGCACTAATCTAGATATACATACCTTTACTTTAGTTCAATGAGAAATGTATATGTACTTACTACTTATTTTAACCCGACTGCGTCACCAAAAAGGCCTTAAAGAATAGCTGATGTTTAAAGTAATAACCACTTTATTATTAAGTAGTTACGGTTAAAGATCGTTTGCTAGCCGATTAGTAACTATAGTAAATAAATTATCCATGGTTAAACTGTCAGCATCAATTTAGTACGTTATTCCCTAGGCATAAGGTTCAAAATCAAAATCCAAGCATTTCAAATTTTCTTATCTAGTGCAAACAAGTAGAACTTAATAGAATTAAAATTAAATATAAAAATAGTTTTTTCTGCGCATTGATTATAAGTGGAGCAAATAAATATAAATTATATTACAAACATCATAACCCACCTTTTAGCCGACAATTTTCTATCAATATTTGGACTAAACAGTATAATTTTTTACTATACTGGACTAGCTTTTAGTTTAGACA
This sequence comes from Choristoneura fumiferana, assembly GCF_025370935.1. Taxonomy (NCBI): domain Eukaryota; kingdom Metazoa; phylum Arthropoda; class Insecta; order Lepidoptera; family Tortricidae; genus Choristoneura; species Choristoneura fumiferana. The sequence continues at coordinate 2,912,262 of NC_133493.1, forward strand.
AGCTTGCACCCGTAGCAGCCTAAGAAACCCTTGGACTTAGTAAGCTGAAATTTTACATATGTTACCTTTAAGATGTAGGCAAGGAATAAAAATTGGCTTTATAAAATTCCCAAGGGATAAAGCTGCATTTCCACCAGAGATGTGCGAAGATGCGTTGCGATGAATGTGTTTGTCATGAACCAATAGAATAGGTCTTCGCTCAGCGCAGCTTTAGTGGAAACAGCTGAGCGGAGCGAGGATAGTCAAACGAAGGGTTTCTATTGATTCATGACCAGAGCCCGTACTTTTGGTACCGATGACATCAATTTAACGTCACGCTGCATATAGGATGATTCCAATTAAATTGTCGTCAAACAAGAGGGCGGCAAATTTTTCTTCCGCCCTAGGCAGCTGATACCCACGCTACGCCAATGTCGAGCATTCGCCATTTTTCAATTTCTCGAACTGAACAACGAACAGAGACAAACATACAGCCAAACACTGCTACAAACATTGACATGATCAGTCTAGGGACCGCTCTAGTAAAAAATGTTATTATTCTTTTTTTTTTTATTCCACTGGATGGCAAACGAGCAAGTGGGTCTCCTGATGGTAAAAGATCACCACCACCCATAAACATCTGCTATACCAGGGGGATTGCAGATGCGTTGCCAACCTAGAGGCCTAAGATGGGATACCTCAAGTGCCAGTAATTTCACCGGCTGTCTTACTCTCCACGCCGAAACACAACAGTGCAAGCACTGCTGCTTCACGGCAGGATTAGCGAGCAAGATGGTGGTAGCAATCCGGGCGGACCTTGCACAAGGTCCTACCACCTGCAACGATGATATTCACGATGATGTTAGACATTACGCTCGGCAGAAAGCTCGAGGCAATGGACCCCGGAGTTAAAGTATGGAAAATGTGGTTTCAGTTATATATCTTGAGATATCGATATGTAATCGATTTCAAGGGCCTGAACAAGTCTCTAAAAAAACTAAACTCAGAAAGGGACTCGGAAACAGAGATAGCACCCTTAGAGACTTTTGTTCAGGACTTTGAAATCAATAACATATTAAAATCTCAGAATATTTAACTGTAACCACATTTTTCATACTTTAATTTCGGAGTCCATTACCGTCGCTCTAAATGCTCACTAGAATGCTCGTTAGAACGCTCCTTTTTATTTCATCTCCCAGCCTATACGTCCCACTGCTGGGCACAAGCCTCCTCTCGGAATGAGAGGGCTTGGGCCGTAGTTTCCACGCGGGCCCAGTGCAGATTGGGAACTTTACACACACCATTGAATTGCTTCGCAGGTTGTGCAGGTTCCCTCACGATGTTTTCCTTCACCGTAAAGCACGTGGTAAATTTCAAATGTAATTTTGCACATGAATTTCGAAAAAACTCAGAGGTGCGAGCCGGGGTTTGAACCCATGATCCTCTGCTTGAGAGGCCATATGTCAAACCACTCGGCCACCACGGCTTTTTATCTGCGAGCTTTTAACTGTAACGTAACATTAGCTAGAATGCTCATTGCAAGTTAATGCTCAAATTTATCAGCACTTAAATAATCTGTGACATTGGCACTCGCTTCCCGATTCACTGTTTGAAGACTAGATTCTCGCTGATACATCCAGTATAGTAAAAAATTCATCAAATATAAGGCAGAAATATATTTTGTCGCATTGTAATAAAGCGTTTATCGAACGATTGTTTCATACATATTTATATACAAACGTTTGTGTGAAGGTTCGTTTTTGGTCAGATTATGCATTTTTGTTTTCCCTGTAATATTATAAATTATGATTTTATTTATATTTTGAGCTCACTGATCCTTACTAACATTATAAATGCGAAAGTTACTATGTCTGTCTGTCTTTTACCTAAACAATGTGTTACGGAGATTGTTTAGAGACCCTGGAAAAGACCGGTTAGTTAGTTCTTATCCCGCAAAATTGCATACTTCGCGACTTATTTTTCGCAGAGGAGCTGCATGAACACACATTTGTCACATAGACTTAGCTCTATCAAGGTCGCGGGTGAGCAAAGTAATTGTTTATAGCTCATTGATATGGACCTCCGCAAATTAACGTCCAATTCAATCAGATTATTGGAAATGCATAGAAATCGAGTTTTAAAATCTGTTTCAAAGCTAAACCATCATGTGAGAATTTCGCGTTGCCGAGAAGTTTGGCTGCCATGGAGTAAAGAACCAAGAACAGACCTTCATACAAACAGCGCTTCTCAATATCACAACGTGTATGAACCAGCGGCCTATGTGGCCCACGATTGCAGTTTCGCGAACTCTTCGTCGTCCTCTGAAACAAAAGAAATTGAAATAAGTAAACAAAAAAAAAACAATTTTATAAGTCTCTTATAGACCCATAACCAAGAATCAAGAGCACAATCGATTCTGATAGTTTAAAAAAATGTCCTTAACAAAAATGACAGTTTTGTGACTCTTTTTATACACTTGGTATGGGTTCACAAAGCTGGCTCATAAAATGTGTATGAAAAAATTTATACATTTTGAAAGAAAGTACCTACACTTTTTTTTAAAACGCCCATATATCTTCATTGTTTAACAAACCAAGTAGTAAAAGATTTTTTCAAATAGTAACATACCTATATTAAAAAAAAAACACAAAGATATGGACGTTTCATTATATTGCCAATTAGAAAGACAGATCCGTCATAGATTTTGACGACGTATTCATGCTACAAACGGCCATAGAAAGTTCATACTAAATTTCATTTTTCTAGAAAGAAATGGCATGCTAACTTCAATTTCTCATATCTTGCTTAGATAGAACTAATAAATGGACATATATTAGATTATTTTGTTATAGTACCCATAGTAAATCTCAGTATTTGCATGACTTATAAAGTTTGAGTGTATGAGACTCATAATCATTCATTATGTAATGTACTACATTTAAAGCAAATAAATAAATTAATTTCATTTCATTTCTTATTTTTCAACAGATATTGTAAATTTTTGCATCATTCGTATTATATATTTTCCAGTTTTCTATCAAGTTATTTTTTCATACAAAATTTATGTTCCATGCATATTTCCTGTTATTTGTACTGTACTCATCATCCCAGCCTATATACGTCCCACTGCTGGGCACAAGCCTCCTCTCAGATGAGAGAGCTTGGGCAGTAGTTCCCACGCGGGCCCAGTGCGGATTGGGAACTTCACACGCACCATTGATTTGCTTCTCAGGTTTGTGCAGGTTTCCTCACGATGTTTTCCTTCACCGTAAAGCTCGTGGTAAATTTCAAACGTAATTCCGCACATGAATTTCGAAAAACTCAGAGGTGCGAGCCGGGGTTTGAACCCGCGATCCTCTGCTTGAGAGGCCATCGGTCAAACCACTCGGCCACCCCGGCCTTTTTTTACACATACACTATTTTTCTGTCTTTTAACTTCGGCAGATGGCTCAGTTCAATGATGTATTGTAGTGTATTGTTATAATATTAGTGACCCGTCTGCTTGGAGCGGCTGGGCTTGGGTTTGTCGTGCACGAGGTCAGCGGTGGGCACGTCGGGCAGCGTGTCCGCGGGCACGCTGATGCCCAGCATCTCCTTGTCCAGATCCTCCTGTAACACAAACTCTGCTCAAACACCAGCACAGGAGCAACAAGCACAGAAGAAACAACAAGTTCGCGTGCGTAATCCATAGAGTTGATATTTAAATTGAAATTCCCATGGGAATATTCAAAAATTGCATTATGGTTTTCATTAACATTGCATTAAAAACAATACGGTATTTGACAATTCCTGATTTTGCCATATCTTAATATTATTATGAAAATATAGATAAACAGATAGTGTTTAGCGAAGAGAAAATTTTAATCGGTTGAAAAATGGATTTATAGTGAAAATTGAAAATACACACTGAAATATGGATGCACAGAAAAACCAGAAAAATAAGACCAGCACTGGGAATCGAACCCAGGTCCTCGGTATTCCGTACCGCGTGCTATACCGCTACACCACTGTTGGTCAACGGTACAGACACGAATTTCCCCTATGCACCTCATATCTCAGCTTGTTTGTTTCTTATTTAGCCACTTAAGCAGTGACGTTAGCGACATCTATACCGTAAAAGTAAAAATTTGGAATTGAAATAAAAAATACAAAAAGATTCCAAAAAAACAATCTGGATTTATAGTGATTTTTTGAAAAATCTATATACCTGTCTCTTACTCAAACGCTTTTCTCTATGCAGCAAGGATGGCGGTACTGGCGTGTGACGTCACATGCCAGTATGTTTTTCTCTGTCTAATCTTGAATTTCAAACCTTTATAACTTTGTTATTTGTAGAGGTAGCTTAAAAATTGTTTTTCTATTCGATAACAGGCATTGCGTAATTTTAATTTATAAAACATATACAAAATAGTCAAATACCGTATTGGGCTGAAATTTCGATATTTTATCCCTATCCCGTGGGAATATCGGGATAAAGAGTAGCCTGTGAATAATCCAAAATGTGACAGAACGGTGGTCACCTGTTCCAACTCCTCCAGTTCTTTCTCCAGCTCGTCCTCATCCACGTCGGAGGGGAAGGCCACGTTGTTGCTGATAGCATCGGTGATCTCGCGCGATATGTCGTGCTGCTCCGCTATGTCGTCCATTATGTCGTGCACCTTGTCCACGTCGCTGTAAAAAGGGGTTTAAAGATCACTGACTTAAGTCACAGAGCTTTTACTGCCTTTCCAATCTACTTCAGGGCATACATTATATCATTATTCATCATCATCATCCCAGCCTATATACGTCCCACTGCTGCGCACAGGCCTCCTCTCAGAATGAGAGGGCTTGGGCCGTAGTTCCCACGCGGGCCCAGTGCGGATTGGGAACTTCACACACACCATAGAATTGCTTCGCAGGTTCGTGCAGGTTTCCTCACGATGTTTTCCTTCACCGTAAAGCTCGTGGTAAATTTCAAATGTAATTTTGCACATGAATTTCGAAAAACTCAGAGGTGCGAGCCGGGGTTTGAACCCATGATCCTCTGCTTGAGAGGCCATAGGGCAAACCACTCGGCCACCACGTCCTTTTTTTTTACACATACATTCTTTTTCTGTCTTTTAACTTCGGCAGATGGCTCAGTTCAATGATATAAACTACCTGGCCACTTTGCTGATAATAAGTTGGGGTTGCCATACAATTAATAGTTTTTTTTTTTCATGAGTTGTTGGTTGGTTAGTTTTTAGATAAAGTCCTCACTGAGAGTGACCTATTTAGCGTCATGTGTGTCATATTAAATGAAAGTTACTCACGTCTTAAATCCGCTACAAAATAAACGAGGAAGTACGAATTATCCCGAAACATCTCGAGCTAAACTCGATTTAAGACGTTTATCCGGGTTAACTTTCGTTTAATATGAGTCTATATGAGTGAGTCTCACGGTTGTTGTATGTTCAAAAGTCATGTATGTTTTGTCTTTTCCATTGTTATGTTTTTTTATGACGTTAAATAAATATATTTTCTTTCTTTTTTGACGACAAGATGGCCTAGTGGTTAGAGAACCTGACTACGAAGCTTGAGGTCCCGGGTTCGATTCCCGTGTCGGGGCAGATATTTGTATGAAAAATATGAATGTTTGTTCTCGGGTTTTGGGTGTTTAATATGTATTTAAGTATGTAATTAATTATATTTATCCGTTGCTTAGTACCGATTGGTGTGAATTGTCCCGTGATATTTATTTTATTTTATTTATTTTCTTTATAATACTCACATGTCCTTGTGCGCCAGTTTCATGGCGTTGGCGGCATCCTTCATGGTATTGAGCACCTGTGCATTGGTGGTGGCTCCTTCGAGGGCCTCGCGCTGCGCCTCGATCTGCGTGAGCGTGCCATCGATCTGAGTCAGCTGTTTCTCGTACCGCTTCTTGCGTTTTAGCGCAGCGATCGCCGCTGGAATGTCAAACAATGAGGGTTTACTAATGTGGAATATCGCTGGAGCTATACTTCGGTTTTTAAACCGTAAGCCGCGGTGGCCAAGTGGTTTGACCTATCGCCTCTCAAGCAGAGGGTCGTGGGTTCAAACCCCGGCTCGCACCTCTTGAGTTTTTCGAAATTCATGTGCGGAATAAAATTTGAAATTTACCACGAGCTTTGCGGTGAAGGAAAACATCGTGAGGAAACCTGCACAAACCTGCGAAGCAATTCAATAGTGCGTGTGAAGTTCCCAATCCGCACTGGGCCCGCGTGGGAACTATGGCCTAAGCCCTGTTGTTCTAAGAGGCCTGTGCCCAGCCAGCAGTGGGACGTATATAGGCTGGGATGATGATGATGATGATGATACTTCGGTTTTTTAGCATTAGGAAGAAGGTAAGTGATCTTGACGTGTCTTTTTATTGAAAAAAACTTTTGAAAAATAAGTCATAGCAAATATGTAACAATTAGCAATAATGATCATTTAAATTATTTTGGTATCATAACGACGAGCGTGAATGGGAACGTTGGGAGAGGAAGGCCTAGACGAACGTACCACGATCAAACCGGGGACGTTCTGAAGAAAGGTCGGGTCAGGAGTACTCTAAACCGATGTGCATGCATGAAAAGTTTGATGAATGTAGAGGAAGCGAGAGTTGTATGCCAGAATCGTAGCAAGTGGAAGGATGTAGTCGCTGCCTACCCCCTTGGGAAAGAGGCGTGATTTTATGTAATGTATGTATGTATGGTATCATAAGTAATAATAACTGTTTTTTTTTAACATTTTTCAATAAAAAGACTCATCAATATTGTTACCCTTTTTCTAATGCTAAAACAAAGGAAGTGTTGTTATACTGTCAAAGAATAAAGGAGTGGCAATACTTAAATGATACATAAACGTGAACCGTAAAAGGCCCTGCTTGTTTGCCCCTTACATAGAAAAAAAACTTGAGCAGTTAGGATCCATTCAAAATCATGACCAGCTCCAATTTAGTAATAGATAATTTATTGAATCAGGCGTTACATTGCGGCGTTGCTTTACGCATAAATTGCATGAACGTAGCTATCATAAGGTCGCGGGCGAGCAAAGAAATTCTATTAGTTCAATAAAACAAAAAGGCGTAAACTGAAGTTACTTTGCTCCAAATTTTGTAATCAACAATAGGTACAACACAATCACTTTATTAACTTTATTGCACACCAACACATAGCAAGTATATACACAGAACAGGTATATACACAGAGACTTTCTGAGGTAAGCAATAGGCAAAAATAATAATCTTTGTTTTATTATGGAAAAATATTGCGCTAATCATCGATTTTCTACGCCTACGTTATTGTACGCCTCTAGCAGGCAGGATATGGCGCTTCTTTATGTATTGCTGTCTATCAACTTTATTACCCATAACCGCAATAAAGACATTTTGTTTTGTTTGTTCTACAAATAATAATTGTAGTTTCATATCCAGACAGGAATGCTTACAATTCATAAATTTGTTTTGTTAGTAATAGGTCCTGAGAACACTGTTGAAGTTTAAGTTACTTAACAGAGTTCTTCACAATTAGGCTGTGTTTCAAGGATGTGTTGTGAGAAATGTGTTTTTTATGAAACAATAGAAACGCTTCATTTACCTACCTATCTTTGCTCTGCTCAGCTGTTTCCACTAGAGCTGTGCTATCCTTTTTTTTTTATTCGAATGGATGGCAAACGAGCAAGTATAGAAGATAGGTAAATAAAGCATTTCTATTGGATCATGAAAAACACATTCCTCACAACACATAAACGCACATCTCTGGTGGAAATGCAGCCTAAGACTTTAATTGAAGTTTTTTTTAAGGCAACTTAAAACCATCTCTATTTGTGCGCGACAACACTTTCAATTTGAGCACAGTAATAACATTATCAATGAAAACAGGTTAATGACTCAGAATCATCACTGATTAGGATAACTCACTTCATAACTGTTTTCAAATTAGTCTGCTTTCATGTTTGGAAAACAAAATCCTAATTTGAACAAGCTTTTATTTAACTTCACTTCATATTATATTTATTTGTTTGGTTCAAATCTTGCAAGTATTATGATTCACTTTCAGTATTTGAACAGAGTTGAAATTGGGTATTTATCCTCCTGCGGCCCACCATACAACAAAATATGACATCGAAATTCAAAACCTAATGTCTCATAGATAAAGTTGAATTTGTTTTTTTGTAAATTTGAATGATACAGAGAAAATGACACTATTCCTTTTTCAATTATTAAGTTCTATTGCTAACAATATGTACTAGTATTACCACTTTGAACCCCAGGAGGTTAAACATAATAAAGTGATAACAATTAAAGAAATCAGCAAAAAAAAATATTAAATTAGTAACAAAAATTTATTTAGCAGACCAACATGCATATCAATGAACCATGACACGGTTGCAGAGATTTAGAGAAAAAAAAACTTATAAAATTCTTAGGTAACAATTGTGGGTAGTTAGTCGACATGTACCTGAAAAAGGAAACACCCTTCTTTCTTAACACTTTGCCGTAAACAGTGCAACATCTACTGACATTTTAAAAGAATACTGTTGTGAATGGAAAAAAAATTAAAATCAAATTCTATTTTCCTCACATAGAAGTTCCAATAAGCTAAACTACACCTACAAACAAACTACTTAAAACAATTCAGCTTATCATACAATAACTAACTACTCAGGATTTGCCAATTTTCATTACTAGTATTGATTAATTTTTGACATAGTCACACAACATGTTAAAGGGGATGTACAATGCAAACCCAGGGCTAGAAACTTGAGGCAGACATATTGCTTGAGAATCATAATAAGTTTACTAATAAGAAATTTTAAGAAATTCCCACAGAATAAGGATCTAGCCAACTTCTTATTCCTCCAGAAGAGTGAAACCGCAGAATAATGTTTGTTAGGTACTACAAGTTCAAAATATATTTTCATCACACTTGCTCGTAAACATGCAACGCAAATAACCAGTAGTAGCATTATTCCGCTTTGTAGAGAAAAAATCCTATGAACAGAGAAAACAACTATTGTGTTCTTGGTGGAATGTTATGAGCTGAAAGCCAAAACTATGTTTTAGGTGGTTTCAGATACAGAATGATGCAATTTTCTTACTTCGCTGACTCACAGTCAATCAAGATGTAAAAGATGATTAAGACATATATACAAAAAAAAAATTAATTCAAATGGATAACAAGGTCATGTCAACAAAGAAATTTGTACCTGGCTCAGTTACAATTCAAAAATATCTCATGATATTAACGTAATAGTTACCTCTCTTATTTTTCGTTCCATTTTTCCTAGCTGTTTGGATTTCTATTTCGATCTTCTTCTCGAGAAACTCCTGTTTTTTGATCAACAACTCTTCGGTTTCACGTAATTTTTGTATCGCTTCGTGCGTGGTGGGGCCCTTCTCCTCCTTTTTCCCACCGAACATTTTGGTTAGAAAACTCATTTTGGTCGTTTTAGAACTTGATTAACGACGCAAAATCCTCAATTGACTATTAAATCACTAAATACGTACGAGTACCAGTACGAGAAAATTATTTCCCTTTTTACAGCAGTCGATGCGTCATCTACATTACGTTCTGAATATAGATTATTTTAGTTTCTAATTGCGATTTTACAGTTGAATAGTGAAAACTATTATAAAACGACCAACAAACAAAAGCGTTCTAAGAATTTAAGTGAAAGTATATTGTGAGTTTTTTACTCAATCATTTCTATTGATCGTTAACTTACATACAAAAAATATATTTGATTGTTTATATGGTTTTTGAACGTGTTAGCTGTCATTCCCGCAAGATTACAGAAAAACTTTTTAAAGCCGTTACATTGTACGCAATATTTTTAAAATTAAAATTCAAGACGATATTTAAAAAAAAAAGGTTTATGATGCAACAAAAAAAAACATTAGGGCCGGTTTCACCACTTATGGATAAATTTCATTTGACAGATAAATGTAATGCTGTCTCCATCTATTCGGACAAAACAAACAGAGACGGCATCACAGATATCTATACTTATCTATAACAAAATTGATCAATGATTCAACAGGGGATAAATCTGACTTCGACTGAATAATTTATTACTTATTACGTTTCTCAACGTTGGGCCACAATTCTTCAGTAGACGTTGAATGCACAGAACAGAAATAAGGATTATTATTGGCTCAAAAATACATTTCATCAACCATTTATGAGACGGAACCATTAAATATCGCTGTTAATTTCTTCGACGTATTATTATAAAAATGACTTGAAACGCTCCGTTTTACATCAGTTCAATCGGTTTTCCATTTCCATTTGACGTTTGAATCTGACAGATGTTTTGAAATTTTGGTTTTTAATCTGTGTGTCATTTGCCGTATGCGGTCTTATATTCAATTTGTTTTATGTAAACTAATATTATAAAGAAATAAAGTGATCTCAACTCATTCCGAAGCTATAAACATGGTTCGCGTAATAACACAAGAAACATACGATGAAGTTGTTCAGGAGAATATCAAGGAATTCGACATGAGTGCGGAGGAGGCTATCCAGGACGCAACAGCCCAGTTTGAGGCACAGGTATTCCATTAAAACTCAATTAATGTTCATTACCATCCATACTTATAGTTACAAAAGAGTTTCCCTTCTTAGTCCTATTATCTTTTATCATGCTTGTAACCTAAAGTTTGAAGGACTTTCAATTTATTTTCTTTAACTTTTCAGGGTGTAGACTTGTCTAATATTATCAAAGACTTAGTTCTTTCATCTGGAGAGGACCACGCAGTTTCTAAAGCTATCACAAAACTGAAAGAACTCAAAAATGAAGGTGATGATGGTGAGATTTTCAAGGAACTCGAAATTCTGAAGGTATTTTTACGAATTACAATAATTGTTGTATGAATTTTATTTATTATTAATATCTACTTTGTCTACCAGTTGTGATAACATTCAAATATTATATTTATTTCCTTCTATCATGATGCATGCAACATCTACTTACAAAATGTTTGTAATATTTTTTATTATGTACATGATAAATAGAAATAAGTTAACCTCTGTAAATCCTCATGTAAAGTACAAATCAATTTTAGAATAACTGCCGAATGTACTACTACATACAAGGTGGGATGGATTATCCCGACAAATTTTAACCATGCATTCCTGAAGCCATATTGAGTAATAAATATAATAATATATTTCCATTTTTATGTAAAAAAGTTGCAGGTATGAAAATGGTGGAGGTGCAGACATTATGTATTTATTATGTATGAAAAAATAAAAAAGTTAAAAAGCATAATTCAACCTAGGATCATGTAACATTTATTCTCAATATGGCTTCAGGAATGTGTGGTTAAAATTTGCCGGGATAATCCTTCCCACCTTGTATATGGAGTACAAATTATTTAGTGAAATGAGTACTTTAAAGTTATGGAAATAAATTCCATAATCACTTAACTGGGAATTCTTGGCTCGGTCTGTAGTTTGTAGTTTTTTACTGTCACATTAAAACATTTGTCAATCTTGTATGGCGCTAAATATGTGGCTGTAAAATGACATAGTACAAAAGTAACCAGCTACTTTTGATGCTGATTGGACTAGGTATGGTAACATTTATTCACAATATGACTGCATGTAATGTGTGGTTAAAAGAAAGAAAGAAGACATTTATTCACTTCACCACTTGTATATTAATACAAATTATTACGTGAATTGAGTACACTTACACAAAGTTATGTCCCCGCGAAATAAATTCCATAATCACTTAACTGGAATTCTGATTTTCTCAGGTCTGTGTTATGTTTTAACTCAAATTGTTTTTTTAGTGTCACATTAAAACATTTGTCAATCTTGTATGGCGCTAAGTATGTGGCTGTAAAATGACATAGTACAAAAGTAACCAGCTACTTTTGATGCTGATTGGACTAGGTATGGTAAAAAAAGCACAACACACACACAATGACTTAACATGTTCATGTAACCGGTTAACATGTTTTAACTCAAATTGTCATTATTTCCAGGCAGAATGTAACAAAGACATAGCTCGACGAGTTAAAGCAGGCAAAGAGGGAGCCTACACAGTATTGCTTGAATTACTACAAGCAAGACAGAAGACATACTCCGAGGAGGCAAATGAGAAAGATGCAAGATATATTGTCAATGTATTGAATTGCTTAGTAGCACTTATGGATGTACAGCCTGACTTATTGGACCAGAGAGGAGTTGACGTTATTAAAAAGTAATTATTAATATTATTTAAATAAAAATTAAGAATTCATCATATCAGCCGTAAGACGTCCACTGTTGGACATAGGCCTCCCCCATAGACCTCCAGTTGCTTCGGTTGGATGCGGCCTGTATCCACCGTGAACCTGTGGCTTTATCCTATGCTGCTGCTGATCTACAGTCTCCATTTGAGAACTTTTTGGCCCTATTGGCCATCTGTTCTCTATGCTCGTACTTTGTCACTGTCTCCAAAATAGTACTTTAAAAAAATACACACTTGCAAGCAAAGCTAGGGACGATCTTTAGAATTTGACAAAAACTCCCTACCTGTCATTAAATTTTGCCCCCTGAATTGTAGGGTCCTGGGTAAAAAAGTATCACAAAATATTAGATAAGTAGTAGTAGTTTTTCTTATGCCAATCAAACAAAAAATGAGAAAGCTGAAGCGCGTCAAAGTTGAGTAGTGGGATTCCATGACGTCACTTCTTATTCAAAAGTGGACTTCACAGGGAACTTTAACTGGCTATATTTTCGTCCGTTTTTGTATAATTGTCGTAAGAAAAATATGTCTGATATTTTTTGAAAATCCTACTGACAGACTATATTTTTAGAAATCTAGCCAATTCCGATGTCTGTTTATATAATATTCAAAAAATTTCAATGGTTTTTTAACAGTATTCTAGACAACACAGAAGATGAGAACATACTGATGGCAACATTGAAATGGACTAGCACATGTTGCATTAAACATGAGATGAATCGCCAGCGCCTGTTTGCAAAAAACATAGCAAGCAATCTGAAGTCTTTGCTGCAGGTCCAGAATAATGTTAAGGTAAGCTGACGGAAAAACGAAATAAAGCTGACAGCAGGGTGAATCCCACTAATATTATAAATGCGAAAGTTTGTGTGTCTGTTTGTTTGTTACTTCGTCACGTCTAAACCGGTGAACCAATTTAGATGAAATTCGTTGTACAGATAGTTTGAGTCCCGGAAAAGGATATTTTTATCCCAGAAAATTGCTTAGTTCCCACGGTATAGTGATAACCAAATTTTACGCGGACGGAGTCGTGGGTATCGGCTAGTATATTATAAAAAGTTTTGACCACTCTGTTAAGCGTCAATATCATCTCACGTCTGTTAGCACAATGGAAGGACAAGTCGCAAGAATTTTGATCATGCTACATTTAACATTAGTATTGTTTTTAGTTTCAATAAAAAATTACTTTGAGCATTATCTCTTATATTAATATGTGCTGAAACTAAAAAAACGCCGCAAAAACGATGAATATTCACCCAGTAGCTCCAAACTGAAAAAGGGTTACTCTAAATTAATTAATGTATAATAGGTATTACAGTGCTATAATAATAAAAGTTTTAAAGAAAAATAAATTCTGACTTCTTTTGTCGATTTGTCATTTTTTTTTATAGTTACTTTCAGAGGTGTTGGCAGTCATACGAAAATTTCCTCTCGACGATGACATTAGAGTCGAGTTTGGGAAAGCACACGACCACGCCAGAGAACTAGGTTTCCTGATGCTGGATTCACTCACTAATTTATTAAAAGGTAAAGTTTTACTTTATTTTCCGTAATACAGGAACAGCGAATTTATTTTGGTCCATTAGCATATTAAAACGGCTCTTACAGGTGTACAGATAGCAGAAACTTAAAAAAGGTTAATATAATTTACTGAATCAGGCGTTACATTGCGGAAGTCCATATAAGCCTAATTCATTATAATTAAAGGTAAATAATTAAGCATTAAGCATTGTTGAGCTACCAGCCCTTTCGGCTATATATAACTATATCTACCTACATTGATAATGTATGGTACAAAGTTAATGTATATTGCCGAATAAACATTTTCTTTCTTTCTTCCTAACTAACTTCAAGTTCCATTTGGTGATCTTAATATGCGACGGAAACTGATTATTTACTACATTTTTAATATATGTATGTGATTGTACCTCCTGTGTTTCTTTTTGTTGTGACGTCTGGTCTAACGAAAAGCCGCATTATTGAAAGAAGTGGTGAAACCGATTGCAATTTCAAGTGCTTCAAACAATAGGCCTCCATTGGCTTGTATTGGGTCGATTCGAATGGGTTGTCTAACGAAAATATTCACTCTGCGCCACTACCTTGTCGCTATCAAGTCGTCAACATAAATGTATCGTTGTAACCAGAGAACAGCAGGCCGCCGCTGGTGTCAGAGCTGATGCAGACCATATCGTCCCTGCTGGTGCGGCACGAGCTGTGCGCGGCGGTCGCGGATGGCGGCGCCGGCGTGCTGTTCACGGTGCTCGCTGACAACGCGGACAATGCTGCGGTGGTGCAACAGGCTAGCCGGCTGTGAGTCTCACATCATCATCATCCCAGCCTATATCATCAGCCGGAAGACGTCCACTGCTGAACAAAGCCTCCACATTCGACGCAATGAACGACAACTCGCCACTGGTTTCCCGCAAATCTCACGATGCCTTCAATTTTCTCCCCGATCCGACTTTTCTCACCCAACCCCCACCAATTTGTTCTTCGAGCGATGTTTAGAGCTTCAAGCCCATTGCCACTTCAACTTGCATATTCTTCGGGTTAAACCTACGAATATTAAACGCGAAAGTTTGTGAGTATGTGTGCTATGGCATGTAGGAAAATAGTGCCTAACTGATTAGCCGTAAAAGAATTGGAAATCGAAAGTATCGCTTGAATGAATCTGGTACCATCCTTAGCATTTTTCCGAATAAATGTGAATTTAAAAATGCTGACATTATTCCACAAAACCAAACCCCTCATTTCCCACACATCCATCATTAATAAAAAAAAAAGTTTTACTGTATAATTTAATAAACGTACGCAATGAAAACGGTGTTACAAACCCACACACGGTGCTTACATATTTTTTTTTATTATCAACAAATACTAAAATCCGCACATTTTCTCAGCAGACTGGAAATGCGAGCGCAAAAACAAACATCTATCATTATCCAGAAAGAGTGACTTCTTCTTCACCGTTATCTCATGCTCCAGTCTTCCCCGTTCATGTATCAAATCTGCTCTCAACTTCTCCGTTTCCAAAGACCTCTTCTGCAATAAACTCATGCTGTCATTCAAGTCCCTTACTTCTTCTATCAACCCAATCAAGGATCCTTCTCTACAGTTTTCTATGTTCGGTCTATAATTTTTTGTATGCAACCTAGTTTGAGCCACTTGAATTCTCTGATTCACTTTCATCATCTCTTCGTGCAATGTTTCCAAGATATTTTCCGTTTCGACAATCTTCTGCAGTGTCAGAAGCAGCTGGTTTTCTAACTCCTTTTTCACCTGTTCAGTTTTAGCAATCCTTTCAGATAGCTCTTTGTTTACTTTTATATCTTGCGAACGTAGGTCTCTAGCTGAGTTTATCAGAGCTGCCTCTACTTTTGCTCTTAGAGCTTTAGATTTCTCCATGGCAATCCTAAATTGCTCCAAAGTTGACACGGTGTTGTATTCCCAAGATTGCACATTGGACTGCCCTTCAGAAAGCCGCGTGGCTCCTGCAGAGTCTTTCACGTTTACCGCTTTAGTTTCTAATTCAGCGTTTTCGCTTTCATATTTGAACGCCAGATATTTGTTGCTCCAATCTCTTTCTAACGCATGTTTCGCTGCTAAATTCATAGCCAGTTGGTTCTCGATGTCTCTGAGCATTTCTCGGTGCAGTCTTTTTATGTTTTCTATCAATGCTGACTCGGTAAATAGTGCTTCTTGCGGCTCGTCGTAAACCAAATCGGATTGCATTCTATTAGCTCTCACATCTAAACACTCTTCAGTTATGTACTCTGGTATTTTGAGGACATCCATTGCATTTTTAAGTTGTTGCCTTTGAGATTCTAATATAATCAATTCTGCGTCTATGTCTCTTATTGCTCGCTCTAGTTCTGCTTTCCAGTAATTGATATGTCTTGCTCTATGTTGCAGTTGGTCTGTGCTGTCACTATAATCGTGGCAAGATGTTTGATTCACTTTTATGATGCAGTTTTTTGTGATCGACGTGTTTTTATCTGTTGTTCCGATAATATCACCTTTCAAGACGTCTTTGTTGTGTTCGTGCCATTCTCTTACCGATTTGAAACCGTAGTTCTTGTTGCCAAATGAAAGTAGATCTCCATTTTGTGATGCTGACATGTTTTGATGATTTGGTGACGATAGTTTGATGGTTTGTTATTAGTTTGGGTGTACGCGTATTGTCAACTAATGAACTGAGCTCTATTGATCAAATTGTGGTTGCTATGGTAAATAGTTAAATCAATAGCCTTGTTTTGCTTATGACCTATTTATTTGATTTACGACCAGAACACAAGAAAATATTGATCTAAGGCCACGTACGCACTAAGCGACAAACCGCGCGATTTTAGCGCGCCATCCCTCTTCAAAGTATCGCTTGAGAATATTATCGCGTAGATCGAAATTAACTGTTAGACAACGCAATTCCCTAATGGGAAGACAACAGTTATCACATTTGAAATATTATGAGGAACACACTTATTTTTTTATTAGGTTTTAAATTACTATGGTACGCTCAGTGATCGAGTTCAGCTTCGAGTTTTTTAAACTCTAATAATTCTAGTGAAATTTCGTACGGTCGAGTTCATAAACTTGTGAGCAAAAATTCAATCAAAAATATCTGAACACGCTTCTACGCCGTTAACAATAGAGTCGTGTTCAGATATTTTTGATCAAATTTTTGGTCACAAGTTTATGAACTCGACTGTACGCGGGTTCGATAATAGTAATAGGTTCGGTAACAGTGTACGAGTTTAAAGTGATTATACAACCAAAGATTCTGTGAATATTTCAAGCGTCTACCTGTTGCCGTTATTAATATCAAGCAAAAAACGGCAAAACAATCACGTTTGTTGTATGGGAGCCCCCCTTAAATATACATTTTATTCCGTTTTTAGTATTTGTTGTTATAGCGGCCACAGTAATACATAATCTGTGAAAATTTAAAGTGTCTAACTATTACGACTCAAGAGATAGAGCCCTGTGCTGTGACAGACGGACGGACAGACAGACAGACAGCGGTCTCTCAGTAATAGGGTTCCGTTGTCACCCTAAAAAAAAAAAGACTGACATGGAAAACTTTTCTCACTTTAACTATATACAGACTCTCGAGGTTTCGGCTCACATAGCTAATAGTAATATATTATGTTTCTCGTTTGTTCCAGTATAACAGCTCTAGCCGGCAACGACGACGTCAAAAGGCAACTCGTGAAGAGCGGCATAGTTCCCATCATGGTGCTGATGCTGACGAGGCATTGTGTAAGTACCTACCCCCTTAGTCGAATAAACTATCACTATTATACTTTAAAAATACAAGGTTATTTGATTCCTGACCTACCGTAGAACGTTCTCACAGTATTCTAATTCAGGTCTTTTTGAAATTGAATGTAGGTCTGAATGAAAATGGTGTAATATTTTGAGTTGATACCGCTGTACATTTAAGTGTGCGATATTGATTTTAAGCGCTGAAAATACAAGAGACAAAAAGCGGCCTACGTACGGAACGACATTTTTTTTTACAACGAATCTTTTTTTTCTACAGAACAACGCATCAGCCACGTCATCGAATCTCAAATGCGTGGCGGCGTTAGCGCTCCGCGAGCCGGAGCACAGCAGACAGTTCTACGACTGCGGCGCGCCCGAAGCCATAGTGGACTGCCTCAACAGACACCCCGATCATCCCGGGGTACAGGTAACTGCTGCCTTTTTTTTGGGGTTCCAGAGCCAAAATGGCAAAAACGGAACCCTTATAGTTCCGCCATGTCCTGTCTGTCTGTCCGTCCGTCCGTCCGCGGCTTTGCTCAGGGATTATCAATGCTAGAAAGCTATAATTTTGCACGGATGTATACGTAAATTATGCCGACAAAATGGTACAATAAAATATTCTAATAACAATTTTTTAGTGTACCTCCCAATGCCTCCCATAGACGTAAAGTGGGGGTGATTTTTTTTTCTCATCTTACCCTATAGTGTGGGGTATCGTTGGATAGGTCTTTTACAACCATTAGGGGTTTGCTAAGACGAATTTTGTATTGTAGCGCATACATTGAAAATTACATTAAATCTCTTTGAAAAGAATGAAATTAACAGTGGTGATAATTTTTAAAAGTTGTACAACAAAAGTTCAGTTATGCGAGTAGAATCGAACCATGGATTAAAAGCCCCATGAACAGAGACACCCTGTATATCCTCGCGAATTGTAGATAAATTGACTCTGTCGATTCCAACTACGGTAACGACGAGCGACCCGATAGATATTTTTTCACCTTTTTTTTTCAGAAAAATGGCTGCTGGGCGATCCGCAACATGGTGGCCCGGTGTCGCGACATGAACCCCAAGTTCAAAGAGTTGGGCGTCGAAGCGATCCTGAACAGGGCCTACGAACGGTTCCTGGACGACTTCGGGTTCGACGTTAAGTCGGCTCTGCGGGACTTAGAGTGCGACGTTAAGTTTGACGAGCAGTGGACCGGGAAAGGCTTCGAGTTGGAACAGTAAAAAGGGTTAAGAAACTAATGCCTTAGCGTCGTAATGACTGAGTTACCTAAGTTTTTATACAGTCAGTGGTGACAAGTATGGCAATGCTTGTGTACTAACTGCAAGGTGTTGCACCTGAAGACATTTAACTCACGCTTCTCTCTTAGTTGCCATGTAAGGAACATAAAGGTAGTTACAGCCTGATTGTCTAACGCAATCACAATCGTTTTCATCTCTTCTTTCTGTCACACGGTATAACATGAGGGTAGAAAAAGATAGAATGCTATCGCGAGCACCCGCGCGTTAGGCAATACGGCTGGGCCAAATATAGCGATCTTGTGCTCGAAGAAATACATAATTACACTAGACGCAAATGTAGTGTTATCGTTCGGTAAAAGGGATATTCCCAGCTATCTGTATCCTTTTGTTCGCATGGCGAAATATTGGGATATTTTCCCAATTGAGGACTAGTGGGAAAAATCCCAGTAGTACGTACCAACCACATTCCCTTTAGTTTGCACCCGCGGTAATACCTAAGTGTGCCCGCACTTATTACTGCGGGAGTTTTTCCCACTTGTCCTCAATTGGGAAAAATTCCCACTATGAAAAATTGGAAATAGCCCCTGTAAAGTATGAGTGTGACTAAAGAGTACTGTTGCATAAAGTATTAATTACTTATTATAAACTGATACTTTCGTATCTGCTTTATGTTTGTATTGTTAAATATTTATTTACTAACAAATTAATAATTCTGCGCCTTGTATTTTTTATACAATCACATTTTTTTAACAAAAAAATAATTTTATTTCAATACATCCCTTATCCATGCATCGGAGCATCTACATATTTTAATAATCAATACCACTGATTTCCTTGACATTAGTATGAGATGTCAACATGACATTAGTACAAATGTTTAATAATGAGACTTATTCCGTGATTACTAGTTCGACTTTCGAAGGTTGGCTGCCAATAAAAAAAAGCTCCTGCGGTGAAAAAACATTTATTGATTGAAATCAAATTGTAATTGTGCATATTTTTACATTGTAATTAAAAACTCAACATAACAAATAATAATGATTAAAATAAATAATTGGATCGTTAAAAACAGTACTGAAGCAAGCATAAAGCGAAGTTCTTTGCTGATATGTTACAATTTCGGCAAAGTATATTTCGCTTTTACGGTCCAACTTTCCCACAGTCCGTCTGTAACGTCTTAAAAAGATATTGGCAGCGGTTAAAGGGTTATTCGAGCGTTTTGAACCGCCTCAATTTTCGTAGTCACATTTTTTTATGAATGAGCTGTAGAGTTCGATGACATTTTAGGTTATTTTTAGACGTCCCGTACTTCTACTAGATAACCTGTAACAGAATCTTCTGCCACGTCACCAAAAATGTGCCCACGAAAATATAAAAAATTAACCCTCGAATAATGACCCATTAATGCTTTATCCAGAACTAAATCTGTACACTTCGTTCATTTTAAGCATTACAAAGAGGGTACGGTCTTGACGTATGTATATCTCTATCGAAAAACACTTTTGAAAAATAAGTCACAGCAAATACGGTAAAATTATTTAGCAAGGACATTTATGGTCATTTAGATTATTTTGGATTCATAAGGAATATTTTTTTTTTTCAATAAAAATACTTCAAGATTGTTTACGCTTTTTCTAGTGCCAAAATAAAGGAAGTTACAATTTGTTTACTGAATGAACATGATGTAAAGCGAAATAAAAACTCGATGGTGTTTATGGTCCTTCAAAAATAATTATCTTTTTTCTCTTATCTGCTGCATGAAATTTACAATTAAAATTTAACGTTTACTAAAAATATCAAAAACGCATTAAAAAAATAATTTGGAAAAAAATAAACTAAACCTTACGAACATGGCCAGAATACCTTAAAATCTAAATATTGTCATGAAAAACTGACAGTACAAAACTTAACTATTTATATAAGATAAAAGTATTTTATTTGTACATATTTGTGACATACCTAATTTAAAAAAAATCGCTTGTAATTCTACAAGTGTTTTAAAACATTTTCAAACATTGAATAAAAAATGCAATGCAGTTAAATTAGGTTATGGTGACACTTATAATATGTGGTCTCTTTTGACATACCAAACACTACTTTTAAAAAAGCTCGTATGTTAATATCGATGATTTTCTGAGTGAACTTTTTTTCCCTTAGCTTGTGTCCCACTGGTGGCACAAGCCTCCCTTCTTTCTTCCACTCTTTGTTTTTTTTTTCAGTGAACTTAAATGAACATTTCAAGGGCCAATTTTGTTGATTTTTTCAAAGTAGTGGCGATATTTTGAGGAGGATTGCGATAGTGTAAAATTAAGTAGTGCCACTATTATCAGTGGCGTTACTACGCTATCAGGGACCTGTAGCAAACCATTGAAGCTTTCCTCAGCATAATAAATGTGCACCATTGTACCTTCTGTCATTTCTTGGGTATCTTCTGTCATTTCTCCTTGTTTATTGCTACGTCACTGACTATTAGGCAAATCACAATACAGAAAAAAAAGTAAAGTAGAAGTCAGTCATCGAGGCATACTACTTCCACTTGTTTTTTTTTAAATGCTTGTTGGGCGCAGCCATTAAAAAATTAACAAATAAAATCACAAGACAGGTAACTTTGAACATTAAAGTTCATTTTCACAGTATAGGCATAAAGATCAGAGTTTGCGATTGACTTACTGTCACAGAAATCCAATGACATGTTTTTGTCATACCGCGATTCCCCAACTCAATCCTTTGGCACGACCAACGTGGCGTTTTATATTTGATAACGTAACTTATCAACTTTTTTTTGAGTTGTCAAACTCGCCCGCATTTTTAGGCAAAACTGCTTGTAACTTTTAAACAATGAATAACAGTGAATCAGGTACCTTTGTTATTTTATTATATACACATAACGAAAGCTATATTCAGCAGTTTTGCTGTCTTTAAAACGTGCGCACGTTTGACTTACATTACATACCAAATCTGACTTCTTTTTTATAAGTTATCAAAACGCTATCTTCTCATAGATTTTGTACATCAATACACTCGATTGACAATGTATTTATTTCAAAAATGTTAAAAATGACATATTCGAAAAAAGTAATATCTTCTGAACCGGTGACATAATAAGAACTTTGCGATAAATTAATGATAACAATTGTCAGTTGTTGATATAAAAAAAAGTTGTAAGTAACCATCATCCGAAACGAACTTTACACGAAAACATTTGTATTCAATACGGCTGAATATATACCTAGCTGCTGCTACTCGAGTTATTAAAATTCTGATTTGACAACAAAATTGACTTAAGCCTGCGTCTCCACCGGAAATATGAGAGGATGTGATGCGAGAACTGTGTTTTTCATGAACCAATAGAACGCTTCATTTTCATCCTCGCACAGCAGCGCTCCAGTAAAAACAGCTGTGCGGAGCGAGGCTATATAGGTAAGTGTACCGTTTCTATTGGTTCATGAAAAAGACATTTCTCGCACGTTTCTGATTGAAAACCGGCCTTACAGGCTCAATTATATTTACGTCATCAGCGTGTCACGTGGACATGCCACTTGATCTTGTTTTTCCTATTCTGTTTCAAATATCTTATTCTAAAATAATAAATAATTAAATGTAGTTACAATTGTCGTCTTGAGAAAAAAGTACAAGTGAAAGTGAGACAGGAATGCAAACGAAAAATATCGCCATCTCATACTTAACGCCGTCATAGTAACATTTGAAAACATCGTTAAATATTTATATTACAATTGTAACCGCATATATAAAAATATATACATAATTGTTTTTAAAGTATTTTAAGTCTTAATAATAAGGACCAGCATGGGCGTAGCCAGCCATGGGCTCGAGGTGGGGCAGCAGTCCAAATAATATGTAACTAGCAAGCTTGTAGTTAGTACCTAAATAATTTATTTTTTTAGGTTTGGTTAGGTACCTTACAGGTCATCCCCACCTTACCCCACCCTGCCCCACCATGGCTCCAAATCGGTACCAAAAATATCGCAATAACCCGGTGGCACAGGACAGAATACCGCCTATACTTTAAACGTTTAGGTAATTTTGACGACCGGATGGCCAAGTGGTCAGAGAACCTGACTACGAAGCTTAAGGTCCCGGGTTTAAATCCCGGCCGGGGCAGATATTTGTATGAATAATACGAATGTTAGTTCTCGTGTCTTGGATGTTTAATATGTATTTAAGTATGTTTATCCATTGTCTAGTGCCCATAGTACAAGCTTTGCTTAGTTTGGGACTAGGTCAATTGGTGTCAAGTGTCTTTTTAAAAAAATAAAAAAAATAATTAACTAAATGTAAGCAAATTTCAGCTGATTTGGTACATTCAAGGTTTTGAAACATTTTACTTATTAATCATTGTAATACAAACTAGACTAGTTTATTTCAATACATAAATGTTATATACCTATCCAAACCAAGTATAATGAATAGGCTAACAGTTGCTCAGCTAGGGGGGGCTCGGGGTTTCTCACCGGCATCGAATCAGAAATGAGGAGATACCTAGAAGAACGAGTGTCACCGACATAGCCAAGCGAATTAGCTCGTTGAGGTGGCAATGGGCGGGCCATATAGCACGGAAAACAAATGGCAGTTGGGGCCAAGTTCACGAATGGAGACCGCGGAGGCGCGGATCGGCAAGCGCAGCGTACGACGTCCACCAAGGGCCGGTACACACGGACAGCATTTGAACTGTAGTTGGTGTAACTGCATCAAAACTGCAAACCGACTGCAGTCCACTTACAGTTGCCGTGCAGTCCTGTCAACCGCACACTGACTGCAAGCTGGCTGCACGGTCGTAGTGCAATTATGCATTGCAGTTAAAGGCTAACCAGAATTATAAAAAACCCATATTGCGGAAAACCAATAGAACTAATTTCTTGCACTGGTAACAGTAAATTCCAATGTCATCTGTCTACTGCTGCCGAAGTTTAACGTTGTTTACGTGCGGTATTATAGTGTTATTTTGTGTTTTTGTGCGTTACAATGAAAAAATAAAAAGGGATTATTAAATATTTCTTTAAATAACATCACCGACGCCGCTGTCAATATGACTGGTAGGTATCGTATAGTAAGTGAATGAATGAATAATTTATTTATTTTGAAAAACATCACAATATTACAGTATTTACAAAGCCTGTCTAAGAAACAAAGGTATAGTGAATTTATTGTTAACGTGATTCCAAAAAAGCAGCTGAGTGAAATCAGCATTTGTCGATACATGAAATGCAAAGTCGCTGATTTTCAGTGAATCCGTTTAGACAATCACAAGACATAAAGATATCGTAACGTAAAGCATAGCAAAGCAAAACAACAGAAGCGCAGTGTGCCCAAATATAATACATAATATTATAATAAATAAAAACAAAGTGTAAAGAATGTTGCAATATAAAACGTAGAAGTGCTGTCCTCGAGACAGGTGTTTTATATTCCTGGTCAGCCTATACAATGCAGTTATATTGCAGTCGGTGTGCGGTTGACAGGTCTGCACGATAACTGTAAGCAGACTGCACAGTCGGTTTGCAGTTTTGATGCAGTTACACCAACTGCAGCAAAACTGCACTCCAACTGCCATTTTCATTTGCAGTTAGGTTGCAGTTCAAATGTCTGTACCGGCCCTAACTAGACGGATGACCTGGTTAAAGCCGTGGGCTCGCGGTGGATGTAGGCCGC
The DNA here is from genome assembly GCF_025370935.1 of Choristoneura fumiferana. Classification (NCBI taxonomy): domain Eukaryota; kingdom Metazoa; phylum Arthropoda; class Insecta; order Lepidoptera; family Tortricidae; genus Choristoneura; species Choristoneura fumiferana. Next base: position 2,936,643 of record NC_133493.1, read on the forward strand.
TTCCAGCCAAAGCAACTGGCGGTATGTAGCGGAGGCCAGTGTAGTGAGTGGACGTCTTACGGCTGATATGATGATGATAGGATACATACAATGGCCAAATTACTTTTAACCTGAGACCTAAATGGTTCTAACGGAAGACCGGTGTCGCCTGCAAGGCTGACATCATGCTGAGTTGGGACCATTTCGTGACAATATTTTGTCTAATTTTCCATTTTTCTTTGTTTGTTTTGTAAAATGTCACGAATGAATGATTATTTCCACCTTTCTTTTCTTTTAAAATCTGGTGTAGGAGACCAAAATCCGCTCCGGGTGCGCCAGCGCAGTGTTCACAAGCGGAAGGCAGGCAGCTATCGTGCCAGGACCGTAAAATTGTCGTTTAAGGATCAAAATTATCGTACCCATCATGATAATGACCATAATACATTAAAAAAACATATGAAACGTGATGTAAGTGCAATAATAATGTTGCAAATACTTTATAGTTTAAATCACAGTGTTTTCGCTCCCTTATAATTCAACGAAAGAGTACACAGGGAGAAATACGACTCGTGCTCAACAGAGGGAGCTGTTCGCTGTAAGTATACCGCTTTAGTACTTACGTTTCGGCAATCGGTATATTCCAGTATTTTTGATACCGGTTGTCAAAGTCCTGAATTCAATATGGCTTGCAAAAAAAGAGATCAATTCATTTAAGAAAATGGCAGTTCTCATGGATCTATATTGATCACTGTACATAAAATGTGTAAGAATTGAGTGTGTCAATGTTTGAACACATCGTCATTAGTACAGCCAGCAGAAGTGGATGAGCGGTAAGGTGCTCAGTGATCTACACGACGCTACTGCCAAGGTAATATTCAGTGTTTAATAAGATTATTTTGAGCACCGTAACCACTCATCTAATTCGGCTGCTGACTCTACATTAGTTAAGAATTAACAGAGAAAACGTAGTAGCATAACCGTGGCTGAGCCGGTAGGATGACAATTTCATCCACTTCAATACACGTCTCCGAGTCTATTACGCACCTAGGACGAAGACTCTCCAAAGAAAATTCTCCAGAGGTAGTTTATGGCTAAATCTGTACACATTTTAGATAACTATTATCATTAGAAAAATACATCTTTCAGAGAAAACTGTAGTCACCAGCATCAATATCTGACAACAAAACGTGCATATATCTGATACGACTCTATTTCTAGAGGTAGGTAAGACGTGTCAGATATTTTTGCACGCTCCGCTGTGGCAGATATTAACCCCTCGTATGCGGATGCACGGATCCGTGTAAAATTTAAGGCTATCTTTTTGTGTTTTTTTTAATCAGCAGATTTTGCTCTTATCAAAACAGATGAGACTAGAATCGACTACTTTTAACCCCTCCCGCATACGAGGGGTTGATACCACAATAGTAATATTTAAAAAAACATAGCAACATTGTAATATATATTAACTGTTAGCTTTGTAAGCCCTGGCATTTTCGAGGAAGTCATGGTATTTCCACTCTTTGTAGTTCATAATATGGCGTCCATTCATAATTGTGTGAACCATTATTTTGGCATTGTATTCTAGATTGGTCAGGAGCTGTAAGAAAAAAGTCTGAGTTAGGTAACAATCGACTTCTTGCATCATCTCAATATTTTAAGCGGGATGTTTAAAAAAAAATATATATATAAAATGTGAATTGTACCGAAAGGGATGAAATTTATATGGAACCCCCGCTGAGAGACCTTATCGGACAAAAAAGGGGTTACTAAATTAAACTCGTCACACCATTAGGAGCCTCCCCCCTCTTCCCCGAACTCTTGACGGATTAAGACATGAACAAAAATTTGGGGGCGTTGGGGGACTAATTGATGACCCCAAGATTCTTTAATCTTCGGAGTTATTCATCACTGCACGCGTAAAAAAACATAACAATCGAATCTCTATCGCGTATTGGATTCCTCTATTTTGGCGTCTAAGGTGTTCACTAAACTATTCTCTACTTGGTAAATTAGTACTTACTTTGGGTGTCAACAAGAAATATTGCGCGTTGTCACATTCGGTGGTGGCCTTGACGAGCAGCTGGAACATCTTGCGTTCGTTGATCGGGTCCATGCCTTGGTTGATCTCGTCCACGCATCTAAACAGGACAGCTTTTGTTGATCATAAAGTATTAAACACGCAGTGTCGTGAGTGCCGCGTCATCTACATATGTAACGTATCGCGTCCGCTGTGTGATGTTGTGAGTATCGCCTAAGCTCCGTTATGTTGTGGTTGCCGCACCGGCTGTATATTATTGTGAGCACCGCGTTGTGAGTGTACTTTTTCGAGCAGCGCGTCAGCTGTTTAATATTTTTTTTTTACGCGTCAGCTCTGTAATGTTGTGGGTGCCGCGTCAGCCGTATAATGTTGTGAGATACGCGTCAGCTGTGTAATGTTGTGAGTGCCACGTCAGCTCTATAAAGTTGCGAGTACCAGGTGAACTCTGTAATGTTGTGACGCATCAGCTTTGTAATGTTGCGAGTACCGCGTCATATGTATAATGTACCTGAACGGCACCATGGTGAGTCTCTGAAGCGCCATAAGGTACATGGCGGTGGAGAGGGCTCGCTCGCCGCCGGACTGCGCGTGCCGCGTCAGCTGTATTGTAGCTGCACCATGGTGAGTCTCTGAAGCGCCATGAAGGTACATGGCGGTGGAGAGGCTCGCTCGCCGCCGACTGCGCGTGCCGCGTCATATGTATAATGTACCTGAACGGCATTGATAATGAATGCTGTTTAGGCGGAGAGGGCTTTTTAGGGGCTGTCGTTCGGTCCCGAAACACTGACGCATCAGTGATTTTTAGGAGCACCAGGTAAATGTTTGAATAAAAAAATCATGCGTGGAAATGCCGCCATTAAGCCGCCGGACTATCGCGTATGAATTCGCGCTAGAGGCGCTAGTGTAGCGTGAGGTCTCCGAAATGACAAATCTCATAGTTTTTGGGTGAGCTACGCGGGTTTATTTATAATAAGAATAATTTTGTGAATATTATGCATTATCTGAAATTAATTATGGCATTATGCGTTACGAGCACATGAATGTTTGTGTTTTAAGACAGTTTTTGTGTTTCGGAAACTTTTTCCTCCCTTTTTTCCGAACAAAACAGGACTACGCAAACGCAACACTTGTGTTGCGTCGATATTGTTTTATGGTACGGTTTTAAGGTCTATTAAAATATGATTTTAATCTAACTTTGTTTTCACGCCCGTAATAACAGACTTTGAAAGCCACACTTATAAAACCTCACGCAACAGTGGCGCCATCTAGAAAGACAAAAAACGATAGCCCTCATTGCGTTAAAACTGTCACAAATCCTAACTTTTAGTGGTTATGTTACCCCATAAAATCATACTTTTCAAGAAGTGACCTGACAGACGTTGCCATGGCAACACAGCCACCACGAATAGTTGATTGACCCTTAAAAGCCAAAGCTGCCACGGCTAAATGCAAAATATATCAGCACAGCCACTGAACTTAAATGTTTTCTTTCTCTCTTTTCTTTACTTATTCTAAATATTTACAGTATGGCAGAAAGTATCAGAAGGATCGATTTTTTTATACGATAGGCGGTAAACGAGCAGGTGGCGCACCTGATGAAAGAATCACCGCCGCCAATGGACACCCGTAACATAAGTTGAATCACGGATAAGCTGCCGATTCTTTGAGAAAAGACTAGAGATACTCAAGTATAGCTTAGTGCTACTTACGTCGTTCCCAGCCCTGTCCAGTTTGACCTCGCCCGCGACCCCATCTTTGCGAACATCTCTCCGAAACTCTTGTCTATGTCCCGAAGCAGTTCTCAACAGGCGGCAGCCACTGCGCACTGAAAATACACGTTAATTTATATTCTCAGTTGTCCTAATTCCTTCGTTGGCACTATAAAAGGCGCCAAGCTTATAGCGCATCTAAGCTAACTATTATATGTATAAGATCTCATGTACCACGTAATAAATTATTAATAATAATAACAATCATTTAATGAAATTGACATTAAATTTCCCTGTCCCTGTTTGACTTGTCACTATTGTACCGTTTTTTGTCAAACTTAAAACGAAAAATTGCTAAAAGTGGCTCCGAAGCGGTAACGTTTCGTGTGCTCTGCCTACCCATTTTGTGAATACAGGCGTGATGTTTGTTGTGTGTGTGTGAAATTAAATTATAACATAATTGTATAGACATTAAATAATTTCCATAAGAATATACAATGTGTTAATAATATTAAAAGTAATCTCATACTAACATTTTAAATGCGAAAGTTGTGTGTGTTTGTATGTTTGTCCGTCTTTCACAACGACAACGGAGCGACGGATCGACCGTGATTTTTGGTATAAAGATAGTATTGGCTACATAGGCTACTTTTATCCCCGGAAAAGCCATGCCTCCAGAGGGAACAGCGCGCGATAACCGAATTCTACGCGGGCGATGCCACGGGCAATGCTATAGTATTTTTAATAGATTGACATTCTAATACCCTAACAGTGTCAATGTACTACCAACTATGTAAACTACCATCCAATAGTGTAATGAGTTTTTGAATGAATAAATGAAATATAATAAGTAAAGCCTCAGTTCTAAACTCATATGAAGATATTTGAGGATCACTCTGTAAATAATACGTAGAAACAAGATAACGTCTCGATAGTCAAAAATCCCTACAGTCGTCTCTAAAACCAAAATAAACCCTTAGTAAGCGTAAATACTGCGCGGCAGGCTACGGAGTTTTTGTTTTGATAGATGTTTTCTATCGCGTATTTTGAAAGTATGTATTTGTTTTAGCAATACGAAGAAAAATACCTAAAAGCGCGCTTCTGATCTGACCAACTTATCTTAAACCGCCGTGCTTCGCCCCTATCCTCCTTCCCCCCCTTTCCCGATATCCACATTGATCAAGCTCTAGAGCTCGGTAGCCCTTAACTAAAATAATAATACTTATTTGTGTCACAAAGAGCAAAATGGTGTGTATTTACGGCGAGGGCGTACATTGATCCAGAATGTAGCG